>NC_083769.1:39761337-40013837 GCF_963514075.1 Conger conger
GATGCCAACAACAATCACTTAAATGTCATTATAGAAAACCCTGTGATTGTAATTATAACACCCACATTTCATTGGAATGTGACGTACGCTATTAGGGGAAACATCAACAGGCTTTGGAACAGATCTTAATCAACAAAATGACTCAAATGTCTGCAACAGCCTTCATGTCACCTAATATTGCTAATGTCGTGTGTGTAAATGGTGTTTGAATGAACACTGAGGAAACATGGCCATCAGGATACATTGTTTACTACAAGCTAGTTAGTTAGCTAAAAAGCCAGTTTCTGAGGCAAACTGAATTTGTATTTTCAAATTTAGAGATTACTGTACAACCAAGACCATCCAATGACACCTAACATTAGAATGAAAGAAACCCTGGAACCAAGGCGGCTAGCCACCTCTGCTCACTCACAAGTCACAGCTTAGGGTTCATTCAAACAAATGTCTGCACTACCCCTAAGAAACCACCAGATGGCAGAACGCCTCCATGCATACAGAACTCTCAGTGCAATATGTCAATGGTCATTATGTCAAGCGCACACAGCTGAATAGCATTTTTTCATTCTTCTTCTAATGCTGTGTTCTGCCTCACTGCTTTGCACCAGAAGCTGCATCCTCTCAGCAATATAAACATATATATTTTATGAGCTTTTAAATCCCCTGTCAGAATCCCTTCCCATCATGCACCTGGGCTCTACCTGCAGCCACAGGGACCAGCTGTTTCCCATGACGATCTGGGCTAACCAAAGTGTCAGATGGACAGATAATTCAAGGCTACACAGCCCTCTTCTGTGCACTGAAATGCCAGGGTGTGCCATTAGTTTTAATATTGGGGGGGCTTAAAGTGCAGAGACCATGAGAACTGCAACCCCGGAAGAATAAAGACCAGCTGTGAAGTGATAATTTCTGGTGAATTCCAAGGGGGAAATACTTCACACGACTGATCAGTTTACCCCAATCACAACATGAAATCCCCATCTTTATTATATTACATTATATTTCTCATCATCATGCTATATTATTAGTGGGGTTATTTGACCAGTTTTGTAATATTGGGGGGTAGTAAATAACCCCCGACCCCCCCCCCCCCCCCCTTATAAATGATGTCGTTCCTTCAATGACTGGAAGTATTCGAACAAGAGACTCTCTGAGACAAGAGTGGTGATGATCAGAGTACAAGCCTAACAAAACACAGAGAGGTGTGTGTAGGCCAGGGGTGGGAACCTTAAAATCAGCAACATATTCAGACCCAAGGCAACAGGTCAGCGGAGTTAATGATATAATCAACTGCTTCACTTAATTAAGCGGTGAGTAATGAACCATCTACAGGCCCTGGGGCTCAGCAGGACCGGAGACGCAAATGGTGGCTGAACGCTATGCTTCAGAGCCGGAATGTGTGATTTAACCTTGCACCGCAGCCAAAATAAGTATTTCAGTCTTAAATTTAGCCATAAAATTATACTTCTAATACTTTTTTGCTAAATAAGACAAAAATATTGCCAATGAGGTAAGCCAGTTTGACCCATTGCCAGATTTGCCAATGGGGTAAGGCAATTTCACTTACTATTCAAACTAACTTAAAACAAGCTAATATTTTCTATTTCAGAGAATTATTTTTTCTTTAGAAATGTAAGATTATACAGAAAGTCTTATTACAAGACTAAAACACTCGTTAAGGCCGTGTGCACAGTGTGTGGTGTTTCTTACTATAGACGAAAAACACCTGGACAACATTTGGCGGTGTTGTTCACTCCTGTGCCCTGATCCCTCGGAGAAGAGCTCAATAAGAGTACAGATGTTGGAATATTGTTTAAAAACCGAAGAGAAAGGCAGGAAATGGCACCACGGTTAGGCTGGGACAGAGAACCGGAGGGATGCGCAGTACAGTGTGTGAGCCCAGACCGTAACCAGCTGTCCCAGTGCACCTCCCCCTGGGCACAGACTGAAAGATATCTGTCAGGGATCGGGAGGCTCTCCAGCTGTTCCTCCAGATCTCACCTGCACCTGCCTTACCCAGAGAGCCCATGGGGGGGACATGTTCTCGCACACACTACACTGACAGCGTCTGTCAGTCTGGAAACAAAATACACCCAAACCCCGTACCACACACAGCCCCAACACCACGCCCGAGGGAGAGGGAGAGAGGGAGAGAGAGAAAGAGAGAGAGGGAGAGAGAAAGATGTCTGGAGAGTGGCTGAGATCCACCACAGCCCCAACACCACGCCAGAGTGGCTGAGATCCACCACAGCCCCAACACCACGCCAGAGGGAGAGGGAGAGCGGGAGAGAGAGAAAGAGAGAGGGAGAGAGAAAGATGTCTGGAGAGATCCACCACAGCCCCAACACCACACCAGAGTGGCTGAGATCCACACACATCCCCACACCAGGGTGGCTGAGATCCACCACAGCCCCAACACCACACCAGAGGGCCTCAGATCCACCACAGCCCCACACCAGAGGGCCTGAGAACCACACACATCCCCACACCAGAGTGGCTGAGATCCACCACAGCCTGGCTGGAGCTGGTCCCTGGCCCTCCACTTCCCGCTCAGCACACGCCCGCACTGCTCCCGCACTCCCCCTCCCAACGGCACCTCAGAACAGCCATCACGCCGCGTCTCATAGGCCAGAGGTTCTCTCCGGCTTCAACAGCAAACAGCCAATTAAGGAGGAGGAAACAGGTTTCTCCGTACTCCCGCGGAGACGCAGGCAGGGGTGAGGTCTGGCAGAGGGGGGGTTCGCGCGCAGCCATCCAGAACAGCGTGTTATTAAAAACTTCAGTGCAGCAGCGTGTACAAAGTGCCCGTGCGTTATTAACCAACCCCCCACGCAGGCATTCCCACTGAACGCTCACTAAGGCCCTCTCTCCCGTGAGGCACGCTAACGCAACAGCGTGAGGGGCTGGAGGGTTTCTGCCACCGCCATCTACCATGGGAGACTGTCTCTCAGTGTCTCTCACCCCATCTTTCCTCTCTCTCTGTCTCGCTCTCTCTTTCTATCATTCTCAGTGTCTCTCACCCCATCTTTCCTCTCTGTCTCTCTCTCTCTTTCTATCATTCTCAGTGTCTCTCACCCCATCTTTCCTCTCTCTCTCAGCCTCTCTCTCTCTCTCTCTCTCTCTCTTGTTCTCAGTCTCTCTCGCCCCATATTTCATCTCTGTCTCTGTCTCTGTCTGTCTCTCGCTCTCTCTTGTTCTCAGTCTCTGGCCCCATCTTCCCCCTCTCTCAGACCCGTGCCTAAAAGGATGAAGAGCCAGTACAGGCCTCCGCATCGCAGACAGCAGGGCTGGCTAACAGGCAGGCCAGCAGCCAAGGACAGCACAACCTCGAAATTAAGTGACCACTGGAGGGAGTGAGGCTGGGTGCCAACATTCACAAGCACAGCATGTCAGCCATTATAAGGGAGGGAGAGAGAGAGAGAGAGACACACAGAGAGAGAGAGAGAGAGAGAGAGAGAGAGAGAGAGAGAGAGAGAGAGAGGAGGAGAGAGAGGGGGGGAGAGAGGGAGAGAGAGAGGAGGAGAGAGGGGGAGAGAGAGAGGGGGGAGAGAGAAAGAGAGGGAAAATGAGAGGGGGAGAGAGGGCAGGAGACACAAAGAGAGAGGGGGAGAGAGAAAGGGAGAGGGAGAGAGAGAGGGAGAGGGAGGGAGAGGAGGGAGAGGGAGAGAGAGGGAGAGAGAGGGAGAGAGAAAGATGTCTGGAGAGTGGCTGACAGTGTCAACAGCAAAAACAGATGTCGGGAATCTGACACTGACAAAAGCCAACTGCTCTACTTCACTGTCCAAACCCCCACACTGCAGGGCCTACGTCCCGGGACAGAGGAGCGAACAGCTCCAGAGTGATCACAGGTGTTCCGTCACCCGCCCCTGATAACGCAGGCGGGACACTTAAAAATAAACCAGACACCAACATACAGGTTCACACAATTTACCCACAAGTGCACAGAGAGTAAGTAGTAACAGAAAAAACTTTTTATTCAAAAACTATTCTCACACAGAACATTCACACATTCCCCCCCCGCCCCTTTTTCTCCCCTCAAAACACCCCGCCCGCCACCCCCTGCAAACACAGGAATCTTGATCGTACATTGTTGAAAAATGCGAGCTGTTTACAGACATCAGATTCAAGCTCAGCCCTATTACGGCACCAGCTTTCATCACAAAGTCTCATGCCTGACAAACACTTCATCTGTACGATACCGCATAACAAATGGCTCCAGTCTGATAGTGTGTGAGGCACAATTCTGCCTATTTTCTTATCGCACTTCAGGTTGCTTCAAAAGAACATTCCGGTTCTTGTAAAAATGACCTCAGATGTCCCAAATAAATATGCAATACATTTCTCCCCCCCCCCCCCCCCCCCCCCGCAACAATAGAAACACTACCAAGCAAAAGCTGATGAAAAGTCGCAATCGCGAGAGGCCTGGACACATGCACTATTCAACACACTCCCAGGATGCCTTCCTCCGCATAAAAGAATAAAATGTCACACACAGCTGCGCACTGCGATTGCCTCCGCTTTCCGTTAAGTCGGCCCTTATTTATTCACCGCTCGTTTGTAGTTAACGTGCGGTCCTGAATAATAAAAAACCGCGGGCTGTCACTCACGCTGACGGACAGCGCTGGGTCTGATAATAACAAAGTTCTTCAGCTGGCCGTGGCAGGCTCCTCGGGACCGGCTCGGCTAGGCCAATCACTGCGTAATTGCATTCTCCACACTGTAAAGTAACACTAAACCCCTGTAATGGTGTGATAGCCGGGGAGATCTCAGGAGCGCCCGGACTGGCGGAGATGCTGATGAATTTTACATTGTTTTTTCGTGAAACAGCATTTCAGCCTTCCAGGAGGAGCGCTGAATCACGGGCGCCGAATCCGAATTCAGAGCAGAGCGGGGATTTCATTTCGACATGCATTTTTAACAACGCCGACCGACCCGGGGGGGACAACAGGCTGCAAGCGGAATGCGAACGATTCAGGGCGGCAGAGCCTTCGCCCGTCAATCGCTCACGTCCTCCATTTTGTACAGTCCTGCCAAAAAGCAGCAGGCCGGTTGACGGGGAAGACCAAACGCTTAACGTGAGTGAAAACGGAAGACGACTCGGCGAGGGAGACACAGGAAGCGCTCGGGAAGGGAGGAGGAAAAAACAAAAAACGAGAAAAACAAAAAAAGGAAGAGGGGAAAATGACCGTGGAAGAGGACAAGAGGGTGACTGTGGTGAAGGTCAGCGGTGGGAGAGGAGGGAGCTGATGTTGACGTGTGGCGGCCTGTAGCCTCGTGGCTAAGGTTGCTAAGGTACATGTCTGGGACCCGCTGGTTGGTGGTTCAATCTTCAGTGTAGCCACGATAAGATCTGTACAGCCAAGGGCCCAGCTGCTTTTATTCAGATGCACCTTTAATATCACGGACCAGGGGTTTTCTGATCCAGGCTCAAAGGCCTCCAGGGGACCCATCAGAAATTAAAAGGGGTTATATTGAAAAAAGAAAAAGTCTGATCAGGGACCCTCGACAGTACTTTAAAGGACCCTGAGGGGTACACAGACAGCCCAGGCCTTAAACATCTTCCTTTCACAGCTAGCCGGCCACAAAACCTAAATATGATCCTTATCCAAAAAAAAAAAACACAAAACCCTTCAGTGTTTGGTTTAGCCTTCCAGCCAACACACACACACACACACACCCCCACATGCACACAGTGAATAAGCCCTCTGACGGTCCTGCTGAGGCACACATATCTATCTGTGATCATGAAACAAACACACTTGAATAGCACGAGGAGCTGCCTTAAGTCATCTTCCCCCACCAACCTATAGGAGAAGGGGACATACACTCATGCCACAGGCACAGGCCCAGAACAGATCCACACTGTATTTCCCACTGGCAGCAGATAGGTTCACACTTCACCCTAACATGCTGGGAATTTAGGGAAATAACCCAATAGCATTTTACTCTTAATACAGACTAAATTATTTTAGCACTTCATGACTATATCAGTACAGATAAGTTTGTGTTTCACTTTTTGCACAGGAACTATAGAGCCCCCCCCCCCACCCCCACCCCAATTTAGAGTTTTGACTTTGATTTTGTCTCCATTGAAAGCACTGATCTTTTTCAATCAGTCTCTGGCACAGATACTTTAGCTACTTAAAAGAGAGGCCCTGCGCATTCCCCTCCTAAGCCCTGCAGATCTCCATCTTCCACACAGCCAAGAACCCCCCCTTCTGCCCCTCACTCAGGCAACACGAGCGGAACCAGAGGCTCGATAAACAGAAAAACCGAGGAACAAATCAACATCGATCTTCACCCTCAAAAATACACACATTGACAAAATTATGTAAAACTGTAACTTCACACAATTATTAATCCGACAATTAAACCCATCACAGGCACTGCAATTATGTATTTTTATGAACGCAGCGAATCAAATTACTCATACTAAAACAAGAACAGTATTCTAAAATAAGAACACTCTTCAGAACAGTATAGATGTGTACACCAGAATCGTCTTGATGATAATGCCTGATAAATGCCTGAAATGTAACAAGATAATTAAAAAATAAATATGCCATTATTACATCATTACATGAGGGCATAAAAACTTGGTACAACTAGCAACTAACAGTACAAATAAGCTTCTGTTCTATTGAGGTTAAGGCACTTTCAAAATCAAGCTTTTAGAGCACTGCACTCCTATTGCCCTGCCTGTTTTTTTAAATAAAAATAAAACAATTTTCTCTGTCTTTCAGGCGTAAAATAAAGAGGAAGATGCAGCCTGTAGCTTGTGGTGTAAAAAGCACATTTACTGTAAGTCACCTCTGTACCCCATATCCCATCATGCACAGCAGCAAAGTACTGGCCAATGCTCTAGAACTGAAACTCTGCTCAGTGGCTTAAAAAGACTGTTATGGGTGCCATGGAAACATTCCCTTGAGTGTACACTTACTGTACAATAACACTTAATACCATCTCATTGCTATGCTCTTACTGCAGCAAAAATGTGGGTAGTATCTCATGGGATGAATTGCTTCATGCAGAAGTTTTTATTAGTCAGATTATTTAGATTATACAAGACAGTTGGCAGAAACAAAGATCTGTTCCATTAAAAAAATGGGATGTGTTATCACCTGATAGCTACTAAAGTGAATAGCAACTAAGAGCAGTACCTACCTGCATTGATCATTTTATGATCTTCGGTAAGCAAGGGAGAAAGAAGAGAGAAACGAGACAGTTAGTGCTGGCGAGAATAAAACACAAACAAAACAAAAACGATTCAACGAGTGAGAGCACTGAAAATATAGCAGGAGAGAAGAAGAACAGACACAGGACTAGGAAAGGCTTGTAACCACATCGCTACCTACAGGACTCAGTGGAGAAATGCATGACTGGGCTACCAGGCTAACAGTTTCCACAGCAGATGGCACTGTCAGGGACATAATAGCACCTATGACACATTTCTCGAGTCATAGCCATGGTCTGAGTACAAAAAGCAAATTTGCGTATTAATTTGTTTACTTATTAAAACTCCAGAAAACAGCCATAGAGGTTTTCAGATGTGCGCCATTTAGAAAGACAGATTTTTGCCATTTTTAATTGTAGCCTACAGTTAGAGAGGGATCTGTACTCTGTGCTATGGCCAAGCACCAAGCCTGCGCAGCATTAGCACAAAACAAACATTCTGAAGGTGAAGCAAATTAAATGCACTGACAAACAAAACATTTAAGTTGAAATAACAGCTAGACCGTCATTTAAAAGGTACACGTTAAGGCAAAACTAATACATTTTATGAGCCTTCCACCAACAAACTCCCTAAACAGAAACACTGCTGCTCTTACGACCACTGTCACTTCTCTCGGTACTTGGTACCAGCTGAACATCAGAGTTCATCCAAAAAAGGATGAACAAAATTACAGTGAGGTACATACCCAGACAAGAACTTTCACCAAGTGAGTTCGTAACAGCAAAGAGGATAATCAGCTTTTAAAAAGTCAACACCTACTCATTCTTTTACTGCAAAACCCTCCTGATCACTCCTTGGACTCAAGATTATCTCTAAAAACCACTTGTTTTGTTTCGCCCCGCAGAAATCTGTAATCAAGCACTGATTTTAGCCCCCCAAGAGTCCTCATTCTGCCATTATTGGTGGCAATGAGCGATGAAATGGACCTGCTCAACGTGATTAGACTGAACCGGACTGTTTACCTTCCAGGTGAAACAGGCAAATCTAGCATCTGGGCAATTAGCTGGTATTTTATTTTATCTTCTGTTGTTTGTTTCCTTGCGTTCTGCGATTAGCACTTTACTGTGATACTTTACAGGTGTGATGAACAAACCCATTCAGTGAAGTATGTCATGAATTGCATTACAAATACTTGCATGCTAATTCACTATGTATTATACTCACAAACACGCACCTGATTCTACTAATTAGCATCACAACAAGATCTCTAGCTGTTGATTGGGGTGTGTTTTGTCAGATTTGGAGAGAAAACCTATGGGATGGTAGATCACCAGGAACAGGGTTGGGCAGCCCTGCTCTAGTTGTTGAATGAGGTGTGCTTTGTCAGGTTTGCAGTGAAAACCTACAGGATGGTAGATCTCCAGGAACGGGGTTGGGCAGCCCAGCTCTAGCTGTTGAATGAGACTGTGGCTGACAGCTAACAAGGGGGCCCAGAGGCAGCAGATGGGTCAGACTCCACCCCCAAATGGTGAGAGGGTTGTGAGGTCACAGTCCTAACACACCCAGTTGCCGTAGAGACAGATGGACAGTGATTGTCCCTCAATCAGGCCATTAGACACACGAAAGCAGCAGCACATTTTCTGCTCACTCATTTTTAAACGGGCTGTGTTATCATCACCCTCCGTGTGTGCAAATGTGACACAGAGGATGGGGAAATGAATAAGCGAGTGAATCAATGCAAAAGAGGGAACAGGACTGAGCAAGCAAGTGAGGAAGAGAGCATTTGAATGAATGGCAAGAGTGAGTGTGCTTCAGTGATCGTGTCAGTGCAAGTTACTGTACAAGTTTGTGAGATGGGCAGTGTGTGAGAGAGTGGGAAAGGGACTAACGAACTTAAGACAGCGCAACTTCAACGGACAGAAGGTTCTACCCCACATACCCCCAACGGACCTGACCCATCAGGACCCAAATATCCAACAGGTTCCCCAGGGAGAAGGGGGACCTTAACACCACTGTGGCAGTGATAATGGGAACAAAATGTTCATTGACCTGGCATGGGCTCTTTGTAGGACAACCCAGCAGTAGAACCCCTCTGAACTGTCAGGGAGCCCCAGACCGGAGCCCCAGCAGATGTCAGATGACAGGATTCCTTCAGCAGGAGGCGGGGAGGGGAGGGAGAGAACAATCTCACGCTGGATACTTCTCTTTCCACTTTCAATTACCTCCCCAATTCTCACATCAGGGGGCCCTCTGGGTTTGGGGGGGTGCTATTCGTCAAGAGTGCCCTTAATGGTAGGCAGCAAACACACTGACTTTTAGCCCAGAGTGACACCTGGTACAGGATGTGCACAATCACTCACTCAATGAACACAACACCACGACCAACACAGCTCCCTTCAACTGTCATAAGCTGCATTACCTTAACTGAATGAAAACGGTTTTGAAAGTAAGATGGTGAACAAATTAACTCTCAAACTGGTTAATTTGCTTGTTGCACATACTGTCACGAAACAAATACATTTTAAATTAGTGATATGCGGATGGGTATCATCATCAGTGACGATCCAACTACACGATACAATTAATCCCAACTTTTAGTGCACAGAAAAAAATACTGGCAATTTTGCATCTTAAAGTTAGAGGCAACATACTTATTTTGCACTTTTCTAAAGCATGCTTTATTTCCAACATGTCCTCTTTGGTACCACACATCTTGTATCACTCTTTCAACATAGCTTGCCCACAACGTAGCTTAACATTTTGAAACGTGTGTTATTAATTGATTGATCCTGCATTAAAGTGTATATTGTAGAGTACAGAATGTATATTGCCATGAACTCATTCATATAGGCCTAGGCATGTCATTCTGGATAAAAGTATAGCAGCAGATATATAGCCTACAGTATGTACGTATATGGGCCTATATATAATTATTAACATTTTGAGGTTCAAAATGTGCTATTTCAAATGGTAGTGCCAACCAATGCAAACATATAGCTAATGAGAGCTAATAATATAATATACACAGTACTGTAGCAGCTAATTGTACATTCAGCTCTGTCTCCACCTGTAAATGTCACTTACACAGCAAACAAGCTTTTTCATTTTAGAGGTGCTTTAATTAGGCATACATTTCATTGCATTACATTGCAGGCATTTATTTTTCATTTATTTACCAGGGACAGTGCACATTAATCAACATTTTCAGTTTTCACATCAATGTAAATGAGCCAGAGTTAGCTAATGAGCTAAATTTCATCTGTAGTCCTGTACTGTATTGTGAGATTTAGCAGATACTCTTATCCACGGTGCAGTGTAGTGTAGCATAACCTAGTGCAGTGTAGTCTAGTTTAATGCAGTGTAGTGTAGCATAACCTAGTGCAGTGTAGTCTAGTTTAATGCAGTGTAGTGTAGCATAACCTAGCACAGTGTAGTCTAGTTTAATGCAGTGCAGTGCAGCATAACCTAGTGCAGTGTAGTCTAGTTTAATGCAGTGTAGTGTAGCATAACCTAGTGCAGTGTAGTCTAGTTTAATGCAGTGTAGTGTGGCATAACCTAGCACAGTGTAGTCTAGTTTAATGCAGTGCAGTGTAGCATAACCTAGCGCAGTGTAGTCTAGTTTAATGCAGTGTAGTGTAGCATAACCTAGCGCAGTGTAGTCTAGCTTAATGCAGTGTAGTGGTGTGTTGAAAATGGCAGAGATGGCTGCTAGGCCCACGTATGAAATCAGGCGCTTGTGACTGATTTCGTACTTTTATTTCTGAGAGCATACACAAAGTGCCTAAGAAGGTACAAATGCTTGTTGCTGGGGCGGTACCAAATAGGTGCATAAAACTGTACCCCTAACCAGCAATATATAATTAATTTGCACCTTTTCTGCTTGTACCAAAAGAGAGCACTGCAGTACTTTCAGGGTACATTTGGGAAAAATGTACCTCCATACCTCCACTGACGCTATTTCTGAGTGCAGGATTTCAGCTGAAACTATGAAACGCTGCAGTGCTGACGCAATCCACGGATAACAACCTTCAGCGAGGAAACAGCCACACAAGTTTTGCATATGCCGCCTGCTTTTGCCTTTCAAAGTTTAAATGTTAAACTTAATCACTGCCGATCCTCGAGTTTTGTATGCAGCGTGATTTGCATTCATATCATTGAACAATACTCTGTTCCGACAGAATATGAAAACATAGACAGATTTAGTTCTGCCCAAACAGTTCTCTCTCATATTAGCAGAACTCCACAGCAAACAATTCTCCTCATTTTCCCTTTTTCCCCCTGAATTCAGAACATGGGATAATATGAAATGCTTCAAAACAGGTATGAAATCTTGACAGAAAAAAAAAAATAATCTCCACAAAAACTTGAGAAGAATCAATGAATATAAATGATGATCATTGTGCTGGAAGGATTTAGTTCATTGTTTTGTTGTTTGTTTCTTATTTTTATTTAAATGGGCTTGCTTTTCAGCAGATCAATTAGTGATAGAGAAACTGAGGGAACACAGCCACTGACTGTGAAGAAACATTTTTGGTGCTGAAAACGTTCAATAAGTACTGATGTCGATATGCTGGGAACAATTAAACAAGTTTCCACTTGCAAATGTAATTTCATGGACTTATTAATACGGTGCCATAATGGAGGTAGCGCCAATGAGATTTTGACACACGTCACTTGACGTTGACAATTATACAATTTCCCGTACCCAATTTCAGCTTTCACCTTTGCCTCATGGAGAGCATTTTTTGGTCTCCCGAAATTCCTTCATTCAGGTCAAAGGTGACCAAAGAAGTCATGATGTGGAGACTCCTCAAAGCCTCCCCATGTCTGACACAGCCCAGCCTGCCCCTGTGACTGACAGTCTATTTACCTTCTCCAATCTGGGGTCGGGGATGGGGTACATCAGAGAGCACTAGGGGGGGTCAGGTCGTTAGGAACACAAGTCATCCCACTGAGGCTTATTTACAGTAGGCACAGCCTCTGTTGACATTATCAGGAGCACAGAGCAAACGCTCCACGTTCCTGGCATTCCCGAACCCTCTCCTGCCTACAGCATCTCTCCTCACCTGAGAAGTGCCAGACCCCACCGCCAAGGAGCTTTCTGTTCCTACGTCTGTCCAGAGCCAGAGACGCTACGTCCCTGTGAGCATTTTATTAGCATTTTTATCCATCTGTCCATCCATCCATTATCTAACCTGCTTATTCCTGGTCAGGCTCAAGTGGGGGTTTGGGCTGGAGTCTATCCCAGCATGCATTGGGTGAGAGGCAATAATATACTATTGACAGGCCATTGCAGGGCACACTCCTAAGGGCAAGTTAGAACGTGCAGAATTCAAAGGCCAGGATTCAAACCCAGGACCTTCCTGCTGTGAGGCAACAGGGCTGCATTGCACCACTATTCCACACGGTTTAATTATGTCCGTTAAAAATATGAATTATGTCTTAGATACTGAATTAATTGATGAAAATATATACACGATTATCTTATACTTCAGGATGAAAGTAAAACTTAATGAACAAACGGTCATGAATTTGGATGGCAGGTATGCTACCTACAAAGTTATGCCTTGGCAGGTTGAATATACAAGAATAGGACGTTATTTTGAGACTTGCAGAAGCTGAAGCGGAAGATTCTTTAAAAAGGAACATTCATTATCATACTTTCTCTTCAACCATTAAGTCTAATTAAATGTACCACCAGTCAGGAGAATAACTTCCCTTTTTGTGCTGGCAAAAATAAATGCTTTTTTTACATCTATTTTACTTCATACTGCTATGATTAATACCCTATACAAACATGTTTAATTACATTTTTTATTACACCACTATTGTAGAAAACTATAATGGTTCACAAAACCAGGATAGGAAAAGAATGGCTGCCAGGAGAATTAAAATCTTACAAAATGAGTAATCCAAAGGTACCCCTCAGTGGGACATTAAGGAACATTCTATAACTGCCAAGCACAAACTGATGACTCATGTCAATCCGCACACGATGACATCACAGCCCTTAGTCAGCACTGTCCTACCCGGTAACATCATCAGCCATTGTCATTGGTCCTCTCCTGCACGCCCAGTCCTGGCCATAGCACTTTTAGGTCTGGTACAGGCTGTCTCACTGTCTGACCTTCAGGTCTCTGCATGAGAGGAGGAGAATGTCCTGTTCTCTGTGAACGCCGCAGATCGACCCATTTCACCACACTAAAACTCCTGCATTCAGAGGAAATGGTTTTTAATCGTCGCAATTAAGGACCACATAAACCTGTCAGCGCCTCCTCTGGAATGATTTATGCTCTGCGCTATTCAGCCCAAGTATGAAAAGTGTGTGTGTGTGTGTTACTGTGTATGTGAGTGCATGCGTGGATGCATGAGTGTGTGATTTACTGTGTGCAGAGTGTGCATGTGTGTTACTGTGTGCAGAGCGTGTGTGTATGTATGTTTGTGTACGTGTGCACACATGCAATCGTGTGCTCATGTGTGTTTGTGCGTTAATACAGCAAACTGAATAGCCGTATAACTATTCAAATTATATATATGTTCCCTTGTGCTCTATTAGATGGAGCAAGAGAAAAGATAAGGAAGGCAAGATAGAGAAAAAGATATATCTACATATCAACCTACTCTAGCCCTGCTCTGTCCCCATGGTCAATCCCTCTCCAACTCCCATCACTCTGACAAACTCCCATCACTCTGACAAACTCCCATCACTCTGACAAACTCCCATCACACCGACAAACTCCCATCACACCGACAAACTCCCATCACACCGACAAACTCCCATCACACCGACAAACTCTCATCACTCTGACAAACTCCCATCACTCTTACAAATTCCCATCACTGACAAACTCCCATCACACCGACAAACTCCCATCACACCGACAAACTCCCATCACTCCGACAAACTCCCATCACTCTTTAGAGAGCTGAGGACATGCAGGCTCAGCCTCCCTGCCCTCCAAATGCACAGAAACAAATGAGGACTTTATCAGTGATAGTAAAAGTATTCAGCTCCAGACAATTGAGGCCTTATTGTGCATGCTAAACAATGCAGAGTGCTTTTTTCACATTTGAGAACAAGCAAGCGTTTGCTGTCTCCTGTCGGCTAAAAAGGTGGAAACATTAAATAAATCCAACTGGAATCCCATCAGATTTGCTTTGAAGACTTTCTTTGGTTGCCTAGGCTCAGCAAGTATAAGACTGGGCTGGTAATGGATTCTACACTCAATCATCCTGTTTATTCTGTATTATAGATTTGATGCCAGTAGGATCATAATGTGAATTTCTCCCGAAATGAGAATGACCCATCGGTACTGAGTTAGGGATTAGCTGAAAGCAGGAGGCTTTGATTGCCGTTTTGACGCAGTGGCAGTAAACAGTAAGAAGAAAAACCAAATGGAATTGAGAGAAAGATACTTTAAAAACAGAAAGCATACGCAGTATGTGATCATTTCCACCTTCAGCATCAGTGCAGACTGTGATGGATGTGTAGTTTAGCCAGAGTGACGATTTGTTAAATATCCAGCATTAAATTTAAAAAATGTGGATTTTATTTGTATTTTTTTTCCCCATCAAGCTTCACCACACTGAGATGGCCATTACATTCAGCTCAATCCTAGATATAATGTTGCCTTCAGCACAAAAACGCTCATTGAATTTTTTGCGAAGTCATGGCCGTATGTTGCTGCCAACACTAATCATATTCTAATGCTTAAAAAGTAACTGTACAGTAACATATACCTTTTGTATATTTAGTACGGTTAGCATTTATAACGAAAGTCATTTCATTGGCATCAAATTCCACAACCTTTAAGTACAATGCTTATTTAGCCATACCGGCCACTCCTGCAGATACATCTCCCCGCCTCTGGCTTAAGCTCATGGATTTGAGGGTGCTTGGGACTTTCTAACCCACTGATACGGTCCATTAGTAGACCTTATGGAGAAGGTTCTGGAGAGCCAGCGAGAGGAGGATTTCACTCACTGTGGTCATTTAAGATTCCACAGCACTTCATGAGGAGTTCCTTAATATTTTTCAGACAAGCTCTCAAATCATTCCATTGTTGAATGAGCTTAATATGACCCTCTCATCACCTCTGATGTGGCCGCTTTGCGTCAGCGAGGTTAGCAACTGTAGCAACTTTGAGGAGTAGGCCTTCTTTGCGATGCTTTTTCAGTGTTCAACAACTCCATTACTTTTGCGATTACCAGCGCTGACTGTTAGAACACATCAGCATTAGGATGAAAGTTCAGTCGAGAACTCGACTGAGAACTGCAGGAGAAAGAATCGAGCGACATAAGAATGTCCAGAACTCAAGCCATTTGAAAACCGACTTTCTCCTCTCCTCTGAGCCCACACATTTTCCGCTCTGTATTTGTACCACAGACAACCATCTCCGCCTCGCTCTCCGCCTTTAAGAACAGGCCCACCGGGGAGAGAAAGCATAAGGGAAGGGTAATCAATCTTAATTGTTATGGTGTGCTATAATATTATCACTTGGCATAGGCTGCTCGGGCGAGCGGCTCACTTTATGGCAACAACACTAGTAACGGGTTTCAGGGTTAATGAAGTGCATCCACCTCTTTCCCGGGTTGCAGGGGGGCTTAATTGAGCGAGGTGTCCCCCCGCCCCCCCATCCCTTCCCCCAGCCCCCCAGCCCCCCAGTCAGCAGGAACTGGCCGTGTTGCTCTTAGCCCACAGGTTAAACAGCTTCCATATGCAGCCACATTCATCCATCACGCCAATAAAAGTGTCACTGCCGGGACTTAAAGAGGAAGGGCTCTTGTTGCTAGCCGTCCTGACTCATGAGTGGGAGCGGTGGCCGGCTAAGTGGAGCTGCTGGGGGCGGGGTGGGGGGGTAGGGGGGACGGGGGGGGGGTGCACGTCGTAGAGTGCCTGCTCAATACTCTTGCGGAGGTCACCTCTCAAGGCAATTGCGGTAAGTGTTCTGATTGACAGCCAGAGAGATTAAATCAGAGCATTAGTTCAGATGGAAGATGGAATACCAATCCGGGAGGCGGGCGTCTCTCTCCCTCTCTTTCTCTCCAACCCTCTCCCTCCCTTTCCCTCCCACTCCCTCCCTCCCTCGTTTTCTATCCCTCTTTCATTCGCTCTCCCTCTCTTTGAGCAGTCCTCATTCCTGCTTTCTTTTCTACATCTCTTTTGCTTTGCTTTACTCACTCGCTCTCTAGCTTTACCTTCACCACCACCCCCCCACCCTGCACACGCACACACACACACACACACACACACACACACATATGCAGACAGACACAAACACACAGACATGCATGTGGATGCACATATGAACACAGACGCACACGAATGCATACACACGTGTACACACACACACACACACACACACACACACATCACTCACAGAATGCAGATGACAGTACCTCCAGGGGAGAGACCTCATTATGGGTAATTGTATTCCAGGGAGGCATTAGCCCAATGGGGAGACCTAAGCGACCCACTGCAGCTATCCCATAATCCACTGCACACGCTGCTAATACTCTGAAAGCCACTCTGTGAACCTTCCCGGTGGAGGTCAGGCTCCGCTTGGTGGAGACGGAGGACATGGACAGCCCTGCTCACAGCTGGCTGGGGTTACTCAGAGAGGGAGGTTATCACTACCAGCTGAAACCACGACAGTGAAGGCCCACCATTACAGCCAGGGAAGAAGCTGATTTATAGTATAACGCTGTCCGCATCGCGAGGAGGGTCATTCATGCCAAATGGCTGCCATCAGGAGGGAAGATCGATTAATGAATTATGACGTTACAGGAATAATGTGGGTGTGTATATATTAAACCAGTCGTATTATCACTGATTGTGAATTGCCAACTCTGCTGGCAATGCAACCTATCCTACTCTTAATCATGTCGTATTCACAAAAGTCTGCTGTCCATCTAAAGCCCTGTATTTCATTAATGCTCTGTGGTTCTCTGCGTAATTACTGTTTTTTTGCAAAACAGGAAATGAATAATCAAACTAACTGTGCACAGCTGAAGTCCCGGTCTAAGAGACAGACATGAAATGTCATCATAAATGTCACTGAGTGTGGTGATGCAGAGACCGACAACAAAAGCATCTTTAATCCTTTCCTTTATGGAATAAAGTTACGGTGGAGGTACAAGTTTGTTCAAATTCACCAAATGTACCTTGACTGTACAATAATGTTCTATTTGCACTGTACTACATTGCACTGTACAAGCAAAACAAGGTACAAATGAATTATGTAATTATGTATTGCTGGCCAGGAGTACAATATACATCTACACTACCTTCACAGGCACTTTTTCATACCTTTTTGTCCTGAGACTGTGCTCCTTTGATAACTCCAGAAATCCCCCTGAAATATATTATGAACTATCACTCAGCTATTCAAATGTTTTACTTATAATCTGCATCCCAGAATCATATTACGTATGTCTGCAGATAAATAAGCTCAGCACGCATCACCACCTCGGGTGAAAACTGAAACCTGGAAATGTTTGCCAAAGATTTTAATTAGAAGGGGAATAAGAGGGCTTTGCAAATGAAACGGGATTATGGGAAACAGGAAATTAAAGCATCACACAGCAACTTGCGAAGAAGGAGAAAAGAGTCTTCTTAACTACAGCTAGTGGCAAGGGCCTTTAGTGCAGAAAAGTTTTTTTAATAATATTTTTATAATCGTGCATTCTGTGGTTTTCTTCTAAACTCCTGACAGCCTGCCTCTCTTTCGTATTCCTTTCCAGCTTCATCACTCAGTTTTTCCCTCAGAGGGACCTACACGCAAGCCTGCATAATTAAACCATGAACGCCTCTTGCGCGATGGTAGCTATTCATCACCGCGCACGCAAACCCCGCTAGCCACAAAGGCCAGAGGACGGGCGTGCGGAGGCAGCCACGGGCACCCAGCAGGTGTGCCAGCTCACACCGATCGGTTTACACACCCAGCTAATTCATAAAAGACTCACCGGCGCCTTTCCACCCCCAGGCAAATCAATTACGGCCCGGAGCTCGAGTCCTGGACGGTGTTTGGACAAGGCGCTTCCAGCCCACCATTCAGGACCTGACATGACTGTACAGCTTTCTAGGGCAACAGTCACAAGGTCTCCTACCTTCACCTTGTACCACCCAGCTCCACCCCAAATATGACACCATTTGCTTCTTTCTTTTTTTACGTAAACAAGTTGCCAGGGCACTGCAACAATAAAATAAAATATTCAATACCCAACAAGATTTATTGGGAGGCAACAATTGGTAGCATAAAATATTGATGTCTTCATTGTACCGTGATATTGTAATCTCAATTCGGGGACTGGCTAATGCGCTACATTTTTCCAAGGTGTTAAAATATTCATTCTGTTTACTTTTTCCACTGTTCACACCTCCAAGGTGTTGGACTGCTCTGAATCTAGCCTTCAAAGTTTGACGCATTATGATGTCTCAGTGGAGGGACATGGACTCTATTGAAAATGTACTAGGCAGTGCATATAGTAAAATACATGCCCTCACAACGATAGATCTACATAAGCAAAGCTATATTACTTCAAGCGTTGTCTTTATAGATCAGCACCTCGCAGTGCTCAAGGGCCGAGAAGCGCTGCTGTTCCACCCTCCCTTTACCTGAGTCAGGTGTGAAGAGCGGCGTGGGAGAAATAAAACCAGGGCTGGATTTGGATTCGAGGGCCAGGGTTGATGGTCCCTGCCATATAACCAGATCAGCCGAGACAAACTTCAGATCACGAACAGTGTTGTGTCTTCATAGACATAATCGGAATGATTATTATTGTGTATGAAACATTTTGAACTTCTGTTTTTCTTTCTATTATGTTTTTTTTTGTATAGCCTAGACCTAGTAGTGAAAGGGTTGACTATGAGAATATGCTATGTAAAAAGGGTAGGTGTAATAAGCTAAAGCTTCAGCCAACACCTTTTCGGTGAACATTGTTATTCATTATTTCTATGTGCATTCATGTTGATAAGGACTGAAACTACTACTACTACTACTACTACTGCTACTGCTGCTACTGCTACTGCTACTGCTACTGCTACTGCTACTACTAGATGACAAACATGACAAACAAAAGACAGTGAAGGAATGGGATTTTGCGACTGTCTGTCTTATGACAATGGCTCTTTACAGTGAAGTTTTACAGTGAAAAATATGAAATGTATAGTGTGCCCAGGCAACTGTGTGAACCATTGACAGCATAGAGGCCTACTAATGAGAAAGGAGAAATGGAAGGTTCCCTGAACTGCTGTAAGAAGCTACTATGACAGTCTGAGGTGCTGAACAGGGTCACAGGGATCAAGTTTGTAAGAACACAGGAGGATGCAGTCGTTAAATTACCTTGAAGAGGTCACAGCTATAACCCTGCTAGAAAGTTATCAAGAATACCAACGAAAAATTCCATTTTTATCATACTACAAACACAGGGGAGGACAAATCAGTAGCCTGGATACTTGGGATGACTGTGCTAACTTTCTTGAAAAAAAGAAATTCTGGTATAAACACTTATTTAAAACAATTATTTCCTGCACAATTATTTTATATGTTTAACTGCATGGTATGTATTCTACCCAGGTCAAAAAGATCTGCCCAAACAGCGGAGTAACATGCATTGTTTTTTTGGAGCGCACCTCATAATTAGAAATGTTCCCTTCAGAGAAAAAATAATATATTATACATGCTGCGTATATAATTTTCCTATACAGATGGTACAGTATATGGAAAAGAAACCAGATACATACATGTGCGCGCGCTCACACACAGATACACACACACATACACGCACATACACCCAAACTCAGACACATACACACGTACACACACAAACTCACAGATACCCACACACACACAAACTCACAGATATACACACACGCACACACACACACAAACAAACAAACAAACAAACAAACAAACAAACAAACAAACACACACACACACACACACACACACACACACACACACTCTGTGACATCTGAAAGGGCGCCTGGAACAGGCCTGGCATGCACATAATTAGCAGAAAACAGAGACAATGCGCGTGGAACTGTGGATGTCTTTCATGCGTTAATGCAGCCTGGCTTCACTGAGAAACTCAGCCTCGTCAGCGTACAGTTAAAGAGGAACGCTGCTTTAAAACCATGTTAATAAGGCGCTATTTTCTATAACTGCCTCACATAAAGCAGCTGAGGACCTGGCAGAAATGTTTCTCAGAGACTGCTGCAATATGCAGGCATGCACGCACACACACACACACACACACACACACAGACAGATACAGACACACACACATACATAGTGCACATACACATGTAATTTTTGTTTTTTTTATTTCCTTCCCAATTTGGAATCACCAATTGTTCTTGAACCAACGCTGTACTCCACTGCAGCTGAAGCACATGCACTTTTCTTGCACACATTTCTCATGCACTAGCCCACTATCATCTAAATCACATGCCACACAGTACTACATTGAAGCTACGTCCAATCAGAGGAGAGGCCAGCCTCCCATTGACGACAGTATCAGTTGGTTGGCGCCTGGTGTGCGAGATGTGGCCTAGCCTCCAAATACCAACACCAGACACGCCAGCCAAAGCCAAGAACTGAAATAATCACAGCTAGGCTTCGGGGCCTGGGGAGCCCGAAAATGCCATTTAACTGCGCTCCCATCAGCCCCTCACTGGCAGAAATAATCAGACGCAGGTTACCTGTAACTGCCAAATGAAGAATCACTGCCCCCTGTTATCAGCTACAGAGAAGCACGCAGGCGAAATTCAGTCGGTAACTGAAGAGGTACCATATGTGAGAATTGGCCATAGCATCTGTCAACCAGTGCACTCTATGTCCCAGAATCCACTCTGAGCTACGGTACGGAAAGCCGAGGGCAATACATCCACCCACCAATTCATCTTCTTCTTCATCTACAGTAGCTTTCTTCATCTTGTCAACAATTTATTAATGTTTTTTTTACTGGAAACCATAACTTTAAAGTAAGTGCTACTGACGCTTTCCCCCCTTTTAACCTTTAAAATTTATGTGGAGTTAGCTTTCTCTCACTTTGTTCATCTATTTTTGTACGATTTCACACTTCGAGAACCCGTTAGGCAATCAATCCCAGATAAGAATCTCTAAATCCCACGTCCCTGAACACTTCCCCTCTTCGTCTTGTTTTAAGAGGACGCCCACGCCCGGAGAATCGGGGACCTGCGAGGCAGGAGGAGTTAAAACCTGCACCGTTTCACCAGGAGGAGAATTCACACTCGCAGTGGCCTGTGTCATCCCGGCTGTCTTTATTCGAGAGACAAACAGACCTATTATCCCAAGGCCTCCCTGTACGCCAAAGCTAATTCAAATAATAGAGATGTTGAATAGGAGGAGTCTGTGGTGGCAGGGGAATAGGGTATGGGAAGTGGGGGGGGGGGGGGGGGGGTAATTGGGGTGGTCCGGCTGGACTCCCGCTGTGACCGGTCAGCCTGCCCTGGAATTTTCGGGCACTCCTCCAGCTCCAGTCAGAAAGGCCAGCCCTGAATAAACAATGGCCACCTATGTCTCCATACGACCAGGGGGGCTGCCTTCAATTTACAATTCAGTCCGTCGGCAGAAGCTTTTACCCGGAGAAGCACATCGCACAATAACCCAAGCGCATCTGCCGTTCCAGTGATCCTCACTCCAGGTCCAGCCGGGCCACTGGGTATGCTGGGTTTTGTTGTTAGCTGGCACTTAAACAATCGATTAAAGCAGTCGTTCACACGGTTAACGCGCCTCTTCTGGTTTCTTGGGTCTGAATTGGTGGCTAATTTTAAGCCAAAGACCAAAATCAGCAGACCCAGTGGCCCACCAAGACCAGGAGTGGAGATCACTGCCAGCAGCCTGTAGCCTGGAGCTTAGTGGCTAAAGTACACGACTGGGACCCGGAAGGTCAGTGGTTCAAGCATTGGTGCAGCTACGATAAGATTTTCACAGCTCTCGGGCACTTGAGCATTGCTCCAGGGGGGGATCGTCCTCTGCTTAGTCTAATCAACTGTAAGTCGCTTCGGAAAAAAGGGTCAGATGAATAACAAATGATATCATTTATCATGGTGCTGTACTGATGCCCATGAATCACCACCATTTTAAATTCCACTTCACAGTCAACGGGCCAATCGCTAACAGCAATACAGGAAAGGACACACACACACAACACCACACAAGAAAACATGCACCAGTGTTTTACAAGGCACGGGCTTTTTATGGACTAAGAATGAAGAGGAAAATACATCAGGAAAATGGGGTAATGCAGCAAATGACAGGAGAGGGAAAAGAGATAAAAGTCCTTATTTATTGCTCCAGAGATAGTACACAAGCCACTGACATCAGACGGGGCCGACACAGCTCCGTACTGTGGAGAGGGTGTGCGGAGGGAGAAAGAGAGTCTGACAGCTGTTTTGGTCTACTTTGTCAGAGATAGGCTTTCCATTTTGTTCGCGAGGGGGAATAACAAGGCTCTTTAAAGCGCGGAGCAGAGGCATCCTATCTCTCATGCGACTGATGTAACGAGCGAGAGAGAGAGCGGCAAAAGCAAAAGACTCTCATTTGTCAGACATCTCAGCATCGTGTGGGCCGCACTGGATCAGAGCCGGAGACTAAACGCGGCAAAATAGGCCCTCCGCACACGCAGGAGGATCTTTTCACTCCCAGCCAAGTCCAACATCTTTGCTCAAGGGGAGGGGCATAAAGAGAACCTCGGATTAATTGCCAATGGTCAGCCCTCCTGAATGGGAGCTCCGCAGGAAAGAATGCGGCGCAGGTTAACACAAGATCCTCAAGCGATGAAACCCTATTCTATTCTCCCGCCACACAATGGCATGTCTCCGCAGGTCCAAAGCCATCTTTTATTTCTTTTTTTCCTTCGCTACAGCAAACCACTTATGGAAAAGCCTTTGTTGCATTGTGGGGTTTTTTTGCTGGGCTTTGATGTAATCATACACCTGCTTTGTGCTGATGTTTGTAATGGGCAGTGTGGCCCGAAGCGGTGGTGATGGGGAGGGGGGGGGGGGGGGGTGTATGACGAGACAAATAATCAGCGACAGTAAATAATGCGCAATGCCGTTTCCAGACGTCCACGGTGAAGAACGCTGCGCTTTCTCCCACGCCAGCCTGGATGCTGCGTAGAGGAGAACGGAGCGGGGGAATGGATGGTGTACGTGTGCAGAAGGCACTGAATCCCCTGAGAGCCAGCGCTTCAGGTTTCGTCAACACTGACACCGGGAGGCAACAGTGTTTGGACTGGACTGCCACACACGCACGCACACACTCTCGCATGCACACACACTCAGGTGCACACACACACACACGTACACATGTACTGCACACACACAGGTGGACACACACATACTGTACACACACAGGTACACACACACACACAAACATGCACACTCAGGTGCACACACACACGCACACACACAAACACACACGTACACATGTACTGCACACACACAGGTGGACACACACATACTGTACACACACAGGTACACACACACACACACACACACACAAACATGCACACTCAGGTGCACACACACACGCACACACACAAACACATGTACTGCACACACACAGGTGGACACACACATACTGTACACACACAGGTACACACACACACACACACACACAAACATGCACACTCAGGTGCACACACACACGCACACACACAAACACAGGTGCACACACACATACACACACATTCTCGCACACACACACACACACATGTACTGTACACACACAGGTGAACACACATACACACGTACTGTACACACACACAGGTGCGCACACACACACACACACACACACACACACTCTAAAGGTGACAGGTGACCTACAAGGCAGAGAATCAGCTCTGGCAACACTGCCCCACACAGATCAGCAGTAGGTGATGTGTTCCTCCTACTCAACAGGCCTCCTTCAACTGCTCATATTGGCCTTGATACCTCCCCGTCCAAAGGAGATACTCTCCCTGCAGACACACAGAAACGCTTAGAGCTCCAAACAGCTTCCATTTCACTGGGACCTCTGCAAACAGGTTCTGCCATGGAAATCACGGTCTCTGATATCAGCCATGCGAGTCCAGCCAGGGCCTAGACAGCCACTCCATTCATTAATATTCCACTACAGATAAAGGGCTGCCTAAATCCACCCTAATCTTTCAGAGGTTTCATGTCCAGACAATCCAAAACAAAGGAAAATGGCATTCTTGGACTAAATATGCGCAGAATTCAGAATTTCATAGAAAAGGCATGCATTAATAGTGTTAAGAGCGTATCTTTCAGGCATATTCAGCGAGTTATTATTGTGATTATTTTTCCTGTTCATGTGACCGGCATGCCTTCGGCTGAGCCCACAAAGCCGCAGACACCTTCCCCCTGCTCCCGCGGAGCGCAGGCCAGGATCTGTCAGCGGTAACGGGATCGCTGGAATTCCAGCTACGGAAAGGCATGTCCCTAATCTCATTATCTGGGAGAGTACGAGACGCACATTCCTACGTGCCCTGCGCCTCCGTGTCTGAGGTCGAACTGCACCCTGACGGAGGGTCTCGGTGACACCGCCATACAGAACGCTGTCCTCTCATCCTCCCTGCACCGCCCTCCGGCACCCCCAAACACCTACACCCACCACCCAAACAACAAGGGACAAACCCGCCCTCGCAGAACAACACACAACATGGTCAGAGCTATGTTTTCTGCTTTAGGCAGGAGCCCTTATAATGCTTTAGTTCCAGCAGATTAGTTTAGCCCCTATGCAGTCTGCCATTAGAAACAGAACTCTCTACCGGGTGAACAATGCGTGCTCTCTGTACTTAAAACGCACATTACTGACCTTTCACCTTGTTTACCAATGTCTAAATCACTGTACTAAACCATTTCTCCCGCTGTTATATAATAGTATACGCAGACTGGCTCAGGTGGATCTAGTTGACAGTATTTTTCTGACGGAACAGTCTGAACCCCCAAGGTCTGGATCCCCAGGAGTCTGGCTAGAGATACGGTGGTCTGATTCAACAGGACACGTTGCCAGGACAGAGAGCGAGATTAACATTCAGCTGTGTGTCTGCTCCAGCGCCTCACACCCTTCTCTGGTTCCCGCCAAGCCCCACTGTCTGGGAAATGAACGGCCAGACACCTGACTATTTTTCATACTTCTGAGTACCAGTTCTGTTCCTGAATCACAACGAGGAGAAACATTTATTTTACATTCTTGGAAAGTCCCCGTTCCGCAGAAGCGCAAAGGGAGTTTGAACGGTTAAGAACTTCCAACCAGACGGTAGAGGCATGAAAAATCCTATTAACTGCCACAAAGACCTCAGTGTTTCCCAGGGAAAATAAAGCTTTCTGATTTAATGAAGAAACCTATTAGGAGTTCAACGCTAATGCAAAAAAAAAAAAAAAACAAAGCGAGAAAGTTAAACTAATTTCTTATAAATCAGCTCAGTTCTCACAAGGCAAAATGTCAGCAGATCATGCAGCTACAGCAGGGAACAGATTTGGCCAAAGGACATTATGACAATCTCTCTGACTGATTCCACTCTAATCCCTACTCAGACTAGCAGACTGGTGATGCACCTTCGCACAAAGACAGGTCCATGCCAGGACATGCCCGGCCCCCAGAGACTGCCGTCCAACAGAGTGGCCAGATAACTGACAGCAGCGAGGGTAGAGTTCTGTTTTACAGGAAGAGAGGGGAACGCAGACTATGAAAGGCTTAGCCTCCGTCTCTGGTTCAGCTCTGACCGTCACAGTTTTACAGCATGATATAGTACAAGGCGAAGGACTTCTCGCCACGCTGGCTTTCCCGTGAGTAATGGAGAAACTTTCCAGAACTTGTTCCTTTGTTTGTTTTGACTCGGGTTATAACTTTTGTGCGATTCATCACAATTTTGAATATACAGCAGCAAGCATCACACTGGAACATCAGTGTATTACAGAATCACCAAGACCACAATGGCAAAAAAAAACATAAACAAAAACAATCGCGCCTTTACTGTACTCTAGAGGCCATGGAAAGCCCTCTTTCTTTACATGATAATGAGAGAACAGAGGTGGACCCACAGTTGTTTTGGTGGTAGAAAGACCTCAGTGGGCTGTCTGTTTCCATTGTTTTCACCGCCCATAGACCCCCACAGCGCTCTGATGACAGAGCACCTGAACTGTGTCCAAACAGCACCACTCACCTCACCTTCAGATCAACCAGCCCCTGAGGCCTGGGGTTTCAGTACAGACATGTCACACGCACACTCACACTCACACTCACACTCACACACATACATGCACAAACACACACACACACATGCACAAACACACTTTTGATTAAATGAACCGGAGTGTCTTACCTGAGAAAAGGTGATTCACAGGTCAGAAGGAACATGCAAAGAGAGAGAGGGAGGAACAATTAGAACAGTTGTCACATATTAACTTGTGTAACATAAATGGCAATAATATTGTGCATTCATAATTTAAATATATACTTTTTAATTCCACAATTTCTCTTAAAATTCACTCATAGACAAAGATCATGATACATATGTATACAACATGCAAAACTAGTATATCGAAGGTTGGAGTGGATGCAGTGCTGTATGCAGGACTATTGAGATATACTTATTAAAGAAAGATGTATTACTTGAATAATTTAGGAGCAGTTGCCAAAGCAGGCTAAAGAACAGACCAGGATAAGCAAAGCAAAAAGATAAAACAATGCAGATTTCATTTCTCTGAAACAGATGGGTCTTTCATACAATTCTGAAACCAGAGGAAAAGACATCTTATGCATGATTTCATTATTTCTACTACGCCAAGAAGAAACTTAAGCAAAAAAAAAAAAAAAAAATTACTATCTGAAAAAATGATTTAACTGTAATCCTGGATAGACTGATTTACTGTTATGACGAATGACCCAATGTCAAAAAATAAATCACATTAAATCGAATAAGACTCATAGGCCTAATACTCATTTAGCAGTGGAGCAATGCTTTCCGATAAATAAAATATCCCACTGCAGAGCTTGACTCACTGGGTAATACATTATAGGATTGCATTAAATCTGATATAAGGCTGGCCATGTTATTTCACAGGGTAGTTTACAGACTGACTTCCATACAGGTTTAAATTGCCCATTCTCCTCCCTCAGTAAGATCAGTATCTAAGCCTGCACTTTGTATGACCTGGAATTGATCCATTCACGTGGGTTCAAGTTTTTCTGCTGGCCCTACATTAAAGAGAGTCTAGAAGCCGCTACACGTATCTCAAACCACAGATTCAGTCAGTACCACTCCTTATACCTGTAAAACTCTCTGAAATATTTACCGCAAGGGGTGGGGTGGGGGTTTCTGCGCAATGTTTACCATGGAGTGTTCCCTGTGAAAAATAACTGACAGTCACCTTTTTCCATCATACATATTTAACATGGGTGGAAGCTCTGTAACAGAGCCCCGCTCAGACTGACCGACCTTGAATGTGAATGAGGTGCGGTTGCTTCTCACCACCAAGTATAATCAGTGACAAATTACCATTCTTTTCAAACGGAGAGGAATTTGCATGCCCGCGAAAGGTCATGCAGGTCATCGACTATCAAGCAAAGGAATCAGCGCTATCTGTGAAACACCTCCTCCACTTTATCCTCAGAGGTCCAGAGTCTAACCCCAGGACTCAGGAGAGGAGCTATATCTGTGAATCACCTTCTCCACTATATTCTCAAAGGTCTAGAGTCTAACCCCAGGCCTCAGTAGAGGAGCTATATCTGTGAAACACCTCCTCCACTTTATCCTCAGAGGTCCAGAGTCTAACCCCAGGACTCAAGAGAGGAGCTATATCTGTGAATCACCTTCTCCACTATATTCTCAAAGGTCTAGAGTCTAACCCCAGGCCTCAGTAGAGGAGCTATATCTGTGAATCACCTCCACCATTTTATCCTCAGAGGTCCAGAGTCTAACCCCAGGACTCAGGAGAGGAGCTATATCTGTGAATCACCTTCTCCACTATATTCTCAAAGGTCTAGAGTCTAACCCCAGGACTCAGGAGAGGAGCTATATCTGTGAATCACCACCACCATTTTATCCTCAGAGGTCCAGAGTCTAACCCCAGGACTCAGGAGAGGAGCTATATCTGTGAATCACCTTCTCCACTATATTCTCAAAGGTCCAGAGTCTAACCCCAGGACTCAGGAGAGGAGCTATATCTGTGAATCACCTCCACCATTTTATCCTCAGAGGTCCAGAGTCTAACCCCAGGAACTCAGGAGAGGAGCTATATCTGTGAAACACCTCCTCCACTTTATCCTCAGAGGTCCAGAGTCTAACCCCGGGACTCTGGAGAGGAGCCAGTCAAGAGAGGCTGCCAGAGATTATACAGATACATTTCAAATTACAAACCAGAGATTTCAGAGGAATGACACGGACCAGGCTGACCCCTCTTAGTGCTTGAGTTGCAAAGGGAGGATTTTGCTATATTTCTGCTTAAAAATGTGAATGCAAGCAGTCCCAGTGTCCCAATACCACTGCAAAGTTTAAAAGGCCGTTTAGACACAAGGCTTCCACTCCACACGTCATACATATGCAGTCAGTGCCTGACTGACCTAAATCTGAGACAAGGGGAAAAGGTCAAAGTACAATCAATTCTATATTTATTATTGTTATGTAGAGCTTTTAAATGCCAACACTGCAATACGTGACTACACAGAACTGAAGTCATAAAGAAAAATGTTTAATTTGCACAAATAATTAAATTGTTATTTGAAGTCCATTGCTTTAGCACTTGTGAAAGCTGTGAAATGATACTCTAAGGATCACATTGATTAACCATTTTAAAAAGCTACCTATGCAACAGTACATCAGTGTGTAATGAGTGCCACAAGGTATTATCAACTTCAATGAAACTGGCATGTTCTTTAGAGCTAAATATGTTCTAAAGAACTAAATATGTTCAACATATTGTATTTAACATAGAGCCATGAACAGTAATAGATAATTTTACAGAATGTTTAAAAACCTGAATGAGGACAAAGTAGGAGAATAAACTAGGGTTCACCGGCCAGTAGATAAAAAGAAAAACATAACTACAAGGAATGCACTGTGGAGTGCAGACTTCCGGCAAAGCGCAACAATCTCCCCTCAAATGAATGTGCACAGAAAATGTCTTGGCAATCTGGTTATAAATAAATGTTTTGTTTATGAGTCAATAAACTCAATGCGTCCTTGACAGAAGAGAATGTTCCCTATGTTCAAAGAGAGCTGTTCAAGAAAACCCAATCACTATAGTATCATTTTTTTGTTTTAAAAATTCTGGGCAGTGATAAACATTGCATCTATAATGTTTCTGATGACCCAATGGCTTCAGTGCATCATTTGCTGGTTATGTAGCGTATAGCGTTTGCCTGTGTACGTCCCCAGAAGTCCCAGCAATAAGTACATACCATCTTGTCTGTTCATACGAACATTGCATTCAAAGCCCTGTACCTTGATGCAGGTGGGTGGTCCTTCAGCCAAATTAGGTCGCATAATTCTGTCTGTTAACCTTCTCACTCATTCATACACTTATTATGCCTTGTTTACGCTCGGCCTATATATAACTCTGCTTTTTGTCACACATCAGGGCGATACTTGACCTACTGTACGCTTGACCTACGTTGCTGGACAGCCGATTTCATGGCAGTCACTACTTTACACAAATGGAAATGCCAGAGAGTGAAAACCAGAATCAACAGGCTTCTGCCTCTTGGGAACATGAATCTGAATCTGCGCAGCAGAAAAACGGACAGACGGATGGACAGAAATCACTGCACACCTTCCTTGGCGGAGGAGATAACCGACTGCATTTTTATCACGCAGCCTCACCTTCACCAAGAAGTACAGCTGGGTGATGCAGCGCAGCCATTTGGCACCAATATGCTCGCCCATTAGCCGAGGTGGAGGGGGGAGGGGGCGGGAGATTGTTTGCCAAATTCTAGTAGGAGATGATTATAGGGCCAGATGGAGAAAGCCAGGTTGGAAATTTGAGAAGAACACCAGGGAACCCCAAACTCTTAAACAACCAACAGACATTAAAAGCGGGCTCAGTGCAATTAAATATAACTCACAGTATACCCCAGTCTGACACTTTAAGGCAGGCCAAAGTGTTTTCTTACTTTATACAGTATTTCCAAATGCAGGAATACACAGGAGGTCAAGGGCTTTTACATAAGACATCCCTTCTTCAAAGTGAAAGGGGAGGTGAGGAACAGAGGGATGAAGAGACAGGGACAGGGTAATCCCCTGTTTCCTGCTAGCTCAAGCCTTAATGTTGCCACATCCTGATCCTGAGCAGGAGCTCAGACATAACACACATCTCCCTCTCAGTCACCCTGTTATCAATCAGGATTGAACCAGGCGAAGGCTTACATTTTAGTCATTTGGCAGATGTTTTCATTCCAAAGTGACTTACTGTAAGTACCTCAGGATCTTCATTCCTGGTCCTGGAGAGCTGCAGGTCTGCTAAGTTTCTGTTTTTGCCTTAATATCAGTAACCCAGACCCAAGAAACTAGGTGAGGTGAGTTAACGGTGTAATCGACTGCTTTACCTCATCAATTAAATGCTGAGTATCAACAAAAAGCAGCAGACCCTGTGGCTCACCAGGACCAGTGAATGAAGATCACTGGCTTAATGAATACACATACAGGGCCTTAAGTAACCCACCAGGATACAAATCTCCCTGTGGTTAACTGATGTAGTCCGTGTGATGTTCCACAGAAGAAAGAGCAAGACCAGAATCCATCTCCTGTTATCCAAGATCAGTGCCTACTTGGCTATTGTCAGGAGAAGACAAAGAGCATTCGCGTAAATAACGGCAAGCGATTGTGGCTGTCTTTAAAAAATCAATGAGATTAATTGCAAACTTGAAAGATGTTGTGGCTACAAGCCAAGTTGTTTCGGGGGCATGGAAGTAAACAAAAGTGAAGAAAGTGATAGTGTCGATGATGAAAGGAGAAAAAAGGAGCAGAAGAGGAGGACGTGATTATATCGCTCCTGCGAGATAAGACTCTCATCCTTGTCGGTCACTTATCTCCACTGCGCAAAGTTGCCAGGCCTATCACGATGCGATAAACAACAAAGGATGAAAAGAAAAACTTGGCATCAACAATGGACTAAAAAAAAAAAAAAAAAAAAAAAACTTTGCATGAACATGCCTCATCTTGCATGTTATTTATATCCCGCCCTCTATAAGAAAAGCCCTGTACTGCAAGTCATTATGATGGGATTCTGGCTGGACTCCACAGTGAAGGTCTCACACTGCAATACATATAGAAGAGAAATCACACCCCTCAGTAATCATCATTACTGGGCTAGTGAGAGTGGGGGACAGGGGGGGGGGCTGCCTGGAAGCAGAAAGGATATTTATTGATTTCACTTAAAGCAATAAGGGCACAGGGTACACAGCTACAATTTAATTTAATTCTCAGTGGCGCGGGCAGGAAGGGGTCTTTGCGAGCCGGGCGACTTTGCAAGGGGAAGACTGCGATGGAGGAGACAGCAGGGAACTGGTCAGGATGGAGAGCCGGTCCCGGGCATATGTCCACTCCTCCCGAAGTAGGCCCAAGATTTACTCCACACACCCCGACACGTCGCGTTTTCACCGCTGAGGCCAGACTCCTGAGCCTCGGCCCGCTCCTTCTCCTTCTGCTACTAAGCCGTATTAAAAAATGAATCAATACCATATATCACCCGCCATTACGCTGGAAGACCACCGCGTTCGCAAAACCTGTAAATTAAACGTCTGGCGGGAGCAGCTACTCACGCGTTCTTTTGTTTTATTGCGCTCAATGATTTACCCCTTCCTCGCAATTATTGTATTTCTTGTTTTCCATTGACCAAGTTTTCTAACGGGCAGAGGAGTAATCAAAGTGCAATTCTGCAAGTTTAGGCTCTCTGAAATGCCCTTTTTTTTTGCAAATGCAGACAGAATGATGTTTCCTCTTCCCCCCATCCCCCATGCCCCGGCTAGATCCACAACAACCTGCTGACTAGGTGACGATGTAATGACCACGGAAAAACTTCCAATGTGGAAATGATGTGGACTAATGACACATTTTGTACTGTAATTGTGGATTCATACAAACCATGGCCAATTTCTACATTTTCCGAGTTCAAGTTGGACACAGAAATGCATGAAGAAGCAGTAGAAGCACCGTGTTTACCACGGCGAGGCTATAACAGGTCGTTTCATTAAAACAGAGGCACAAGTCCTCCAGCGAAGCGGTCTTGTGGAAGAAAAGATTAGCGAGATGGAAAAGAGTGGCTAAGCTGAAGTGGAGTCTGATGAATGGCGAAAGGGCCAGGCTGGCACGCAGCGCAGGAGAACTGAATAAGCAAAGGCTGCCATTTGTCAGTTTCCCCTTTACTCTCAGCCCTCTCTATTCAAGCGCAGTTTACACCCCGGCCGCTGTTCTGCTGAGAGGATCAAGACGGGAAAAAGAGGGAGAACACAGAAGAGAGGAGAGAATAACACTCGAAGTTGCCCCCGCAGCGAGGGGCGTGACCCCCCGATTCAGGCTCCCCAACTTATCCGCACCAACGCCGCACCCTCCCCGTGAACTTCAGCTAAAGTAAACTTCCTTTTCTTGCTTGATTACAACAAATATAGGATGATTTTTTTTTTTTTTTTTTTTTTTCTTTTCATAATGGCTGGTTATGATGACAGAATACTAATGGAGGACTGAAAGACGGAGAAAGCGGTGGCAGACAGAGAGCATTTCGGTTGCCAGTTTGGGCATGTACCGTAGCAAATAGTGTCGCCTTCCAACTGTGAACCAGCAGCATTCTGAGAATGCAATTAGAACAGAATTAATTAGAATAGCTGCATAATGAATATAAAGTTATATTAGCAATAATATAATTACAAGCTGAGATGTGGAAGTGGTAAAATAAAATAAAAAAACTAAAATACAAAATAGCAGTTCAGATAGATTTGGCATTGAACTTAAAAATGTTCAAGGGCACTAGTATTATTTTATCTTTCCTTTTTAAATAATGTGGCAGCTCTGGTGGCGTAATTAAATCAGAGAGGGTCAAAGACGGCTTTACAACAGCGTTTATAAAAACTGCTGCCAGAAGCCAATCTCTGAGAGCAATGATCTGTCTGGTCAGCACCCGAGTAGAGAACAAAATGTTTTAGCTTTTTACTTTCACTGTCAGGAAGTCCTAAATCAGAACAGTGTTGCTGTGAACAGCCGAGGTAATTAAATTATAGGAACAACATCAGTTCCCAGATGGTACCCCCACCCCGCTCACACCGAAGAAAATGCTTTGTGTCCTGCTTGCCGGTAAAGATCGAATCTGCTCATTCCACAGGTGTCCAATTCAGCCTCCATTAGGTGTTTGGAGTGGAACTCAGTAGGACCCTGTGTCCTCGATGGCTTTCCATCGGCTAACAGTACGGATGCTCTGTCTCCGCTGCGTGCCTCTATCTCCAGCACGGCACTCTGGAGTCTGTTATTGTCTTTCTGTACTGTAGCGGACTCAAGCTTATGCAGTCTTCATTTTTTATTGACATTCTGAAGTATCATCACATATTACAATGACATGACATGTTTTTATAATGAACCCATCCCATCCCTTTTCCTCCCTTTTCCTCCCTCTTACCCCCCCTCCCTCCACCCTTTCCCCTCCCACCTCCCCTTCTCATCCACCCCGCCCCCCCCCCCACCCTATCCATCTTACAGACCTCCCCTTCCCCTCCGTTCAGTCCTTTATTAACATCATCCGTCGCAGACTCCAGAGATCCAATGAGGTGACTATGACTGGTGACAGTGGTTTTGATTCTGTCTAGATTCTGTCTAGGTTCATTCAGTCAAGTGCCCCGAAGAAGAATGTCCTAAATTAGGCTGCTATCCTGGTCATGTTGCTCCAGGAGCTCACAGACTGCTCCTAACCGTGGAGGCTGTCTCATCTCTTTTACACTCCCCCTCATCCTTGATCCCATAATGCTTCACACCAGTGGTGACCAACCCTGATCTACTGTCCTGTAGGTTTTCATCTCAGCCCTAACTTGGCCCACCTGATTCTACTGATCAGCAGCTGAACGAGATCTCTCGCTGTTGAATGAGGTGTGCTTTGTTAGGGTTGAAGTGAAAGCCTACAGGATGGTAGATCTCCAGGAACAGGGTTGGTTACTACAGCTTTACTCCAATGCAAAGCAAAAATAAGGCAGGAAATAGATGACACAATTAGAGAAAGAAGCGAAGTAATAATCAAAATTTAAATCAAATTTTAATCAAAATGTTGTGGGAGCGTGCGGTTTTTCGCACCTACTCCACACCACCACTCTAATTCAACGGAGATCTTCATCTTCGTCACACTAAAAACCGCACGATCGCCCCTCCCCCGCCAAGCTATGGGACCAACCGCACCACAACACAATGGCTCCCGTCACAGCTCCATAAGCAGGCGTTTCCATCACGTACACCAGCTGTGCGAGTAACTGCAGGCACCCACAGTCTTCAAACAGACACATTTGCCCTCCTTGATGAGCACTACATATCTGTCATTACTCAAGCTTGTGTCAGTGTCCCCACACAGGCCCATCAGTTCAGCGCGCTAGCGTGCTAAAACATCTGCCGACAGACGCGGCCTGTTCTATCCTCCCAAGACACTGAAACAGACCTGCGCAGGTTTCTCAAAACACATTCTGCCCACTGAAACTAAAAACCCTACATTTTTCACGGTATTTGGCAGATGTACAACAAAGTGCAAAGTGCATACCCATAACCAGGGACAAGTGCACTGAAAGAATCTAGAAGGAAGTACAATTTCAAGTGCCAAGGCGACAACAAAGATAAGGACTTGGGCCTATTTGATTAATCAGATAATGAAATATATCAAAAACCATTTTTATACCTCACAACACAATAGAATAATTTACACTTACATAGGAACAATAAACAGCTTACATAGCTAAACAAAAGTAGCAAAAATACCATCCTATCAAACACAAGTTATTAGAAGTAGTGAAACACTATTGAGAACTGAAAAGCAACAACTACCAATATGAAAGAGGAACCCTTCAACCAACTGCCACAAGTTATACTTTGATCACTGTAACATAGCTAAAAAAATGAAATAATGAACTCAGTATCTGTCCAAGCAGTTTATTGATTTTCACATCTTTTCTCTTTCTTGTTCACTTCTGACATGCTACGCCAACTCAGAATGGCCTCAGTTTCCTTGTTCTTGACTCCTGTACCACCTCAACTATTAATCCAACATTACTGTGCATACACGCCCTTGAGCTCAGTCTCATTCTCTCCCCTTATTCTAATGCTCAATATTTTTTCGTCTGTTCTCAACGTCCGCAAGGTCAGCCAATCAAATAACGGATTGATTGGTTATTCTCTGCCGATTGAGACTGTAAAAAGACGGTACAAGGGTATATACAATACAATAAATGTGCAGCACAAATATAGTGCACGTTCAATGAATTCCCGATCGGAGAAACACGATTGCAGTGTGATACATTTCCCCCACGTACATTCATATCTAACCCTTTGAAGAGTCAGGTTGTTCGGAATGGTTTTTCAAAATTCCAAGTCAGCGTTCTAGAACTCCATTGCTTTCAATTACCAGTAGTGATTGTGACATCAGCATGTAAGAATGTTCAGGTGAGAACATTCTAATCACATAATTCTCCCAGGAGTTCAGGCAGAAAGCCTCACAGCACCTGTGACTGGCTGTGAGGAACACTTTCATCATCAAGGTGCTGAAGCCATCTAAACATCAGTAACATGGATGACAAAGAGCATGTCCCAAATGTTAGCGCCATCAGAAGCCAACCTGAATCACCAGGAAATGAGTCACAGCCCCATTCATGGGAAATGCCAGCCAATACTATGACTAATACATGTGGCAAAAGTGCACTCAACTTCCTGACATACAGTGATATCATTCTGTCTTCTTGACTGCTGCTATGCTCCAGGAAAAGGTAGAAGGTCATTGAGGCTACAATAGCAGCTACTTGATTCGTCTTATTTTCTTTTAACTAGGGAGGTGATTCAGTCAGAGTGAAAAGATGCAGAATACCGAGAACTAGTGAGGATGTTCATTCGTTACTGCTGAGGAAGCAATGGTGTGTAAAAAAACCTATAATAATAATAATAATAATGTTTCATTCATGTAGTGCTTTTCAAAGTACTGAAAGATATTTCACAACAAAAGCGAAAGAAATACTAAATCAATCAAAACCAATGCAATACAAAGAGAACAACAGTGCATATCAATGTAACAAATGAGGACCACATAAGGACAATATAACTAAGTAGCAACAACAAAAAACATAGGGAATAAAAGTAGATATCATACAACGTATTGCAGGCTGGTTTGAACAGGTGAGTTGAGGGCTTTTTTGGGAAGTGGAGAAGGAAAGGGGAGTTCCAGGGGAACGGGGTGCAAGGACTTCACCTGCATGTGTCATGAACTCCCGAGACCCCAAGAAATCTCAACGTATGGACATTTTTAACGCCATCTATAGATTCAAGCGCCTCATGGTATTTATTTGTTAGACTTTTACGACAGGTTTCAAAGGATTTCGGCTAGACATATGCATGGTCTTAGTGCCCTATCAATAACACTCAAGTCAGTCACAATCCGGGCGTCATGACATGGACATTTTATCATAACATGGCCATTAATGTGGAGCCCAGAAGGGCTGACCAAAACCTTAAAATTCAATGGATAAAAAAAATGCAAGACAACTTTTTCCTATTTCCAGTATTGCAGCCATTCTGCTTGCTAACACACAAAAGGTCCTGTCAGAGATACAGAACAGGTTTCAATATTTTTCATCATAAAAATCGGTAATATAATTACCTGTAATCATCTTTTCTCAGCAAGAAAACTGACCATTCATTACCTCAGTATTCTGTTAGAATGAAAGAGGGAGCAAGAGGGAGACTGCAATCTAATAAAACAGAACATCAGCGGTGAAAAACACAGGAGGGAACCTAATGAACAATATAGCTTCTACATTAAGGTATGCCATTACGGAAGATACTTCATTGCATTGAAACTTCTCAAGGAGTGAGATGATCTATGTAATTTATGATTAATAAAAGTGCTCTTGCTGCTAAGGCGAGCCCTGAATAAAGCTAACAGCCACGAGGACTGTAATTCCACGTCATCTTCATTGTTCCAGCTGATCAGCAGTGGCTGAAGTAATTGAAGACTTGCAATTGCTGAACTGCCATTGAAGCACCTCCAAAATGTAACCAGAAACAGCGTTAAATTTGATGTAAAATTCAACCAAGTCATGCAATGAAATACAGACCTTCCCAAAGTCCAACTACCACAAGCTCCCACAGGAATAAGCACAGATTAGAGCTACCTGCAGTAGTGGTCAATATTCATAGCAGACCACATCCTGTGTGTACTATACAGTATGTGATCTGTGCATGTGTGTGAGTGCACGTGTGTGAGTGTGTGCGTGTTTGTGTATGTGTACGTGCATGTGTGTGTGTGTGTGTGTGTGTGTGCATGCATGTGTACGTGCATGTGTGTGTGTGTGTGTGTGTGTGTGTGTGTGTGCGTACGTGTGTGTGTGTGCCTTTGTGTTTGTGCTTTTAGGGTGCCTATAGAGTGGAATAGGGTCCATATGCGTGCTCTAATAGTTTTAACAGTGAGGATTGTACTGTGCAGCTGCTGTGGCAGATGGGACTCAGCTCCTGATGTGAAGCTTTCTGCTTGCAGACTCCCAGTCAGCAGCACTGACTCCTATGGAAACAGCAGCTACACAGTCAAATCTTCACTGTTAAATCAGCTCTTAAAAGAACACACATGAACCCTATTGGATTCATACAGTACGTACTCTGATACAGCACATACTCTGAGCTGAATTAATACCGGGCATGTCACTGTGTACAAGTGAATGGTCGATGGGTGGTTTGAGGTAATTTAGTTACAAGAACATTTGAGGCAGCAGTACAGCTCGGCAGTAATCCTGAAGAAATGTGTTATCTTTCAGTTATGACACAGTAGCACACATACTGCACTGAAAACACATCCTGTAACAAGGCGCGTATGCCACTCCCAGCTATGACAGACAGTGCCCACTGATTAAGCTGTCCAATCACGTGCAGCGTGCCTCCTGAGGGGAACTACCTAGGGCGTTCCCCTGCTGAGAGGACTTTTGCCCTTTGACCCCTTCCCCCAGAACATGCGTGCGAGTGCCCTGCTATATAATCTGCAGCACTAATGAGTCTCCCATCAACCACAACGTTTCCACCACACAATCCACCAAACACGGGACACTGCACACTGCAACACTGCTATAAAATCTCCTGCTCCAATGAGTCCCCCATCAACCACAACGTTTCCACCTCACAATCCACCAAACACGGCACACTGCACACTGCTATAAAATCTCCTGCTCTAATGAGTCCATCAACCACAATGTTTCCACCACACAATCCACCAAACACGGCACACTGCACACTGCTATAAAATCTCCTGCTCTAATGAGTCCATCAACCAGAATGTTTCCACCACACAATCCACCAAACACGGCACACTGCACACTGCACACTGCCGTGCTTATCAGCAGGGAAGAAGAAACCAGCCCAAGGTGCAAGGCAATCACGAGGGAGGGGCAGTGAAGAGGAGTCTTGGCAGCCTGTAGCGTAGTGGTTAAGGTAAATGACTGGGACAGGCAAGGTCGGGGGTTTGAATCCCAGTGTAGCCACAATAAGATCCGCACAGCCGTTGGGCCCTTGAGCAAGGCCCTTAACCCCGCATTGCTCCAGGGGAGGATTGTCTCCTGCTTGGTCTAATCAACTGTACGTCGCTCTGGATAAGAGCGTCTGCCAAATGCCAATAATGTAATGTAATGAGTCAACAACACGGCTGTAAGATATCCCTGAAAGCTGAGCTTCGCCTCAATGACTTCAAAAAAATGCTTCTAAATATGAAATGTTGCTTTCTATACAGCAAAATGAAACATAAAAACAAGAACCTGAGCAAACGAGGAGCCTGATAATCACTGCACACACCATATGAGTGCATCTCAATTTCAAGGAAAATTTTAAATGAGGTAACAAGAGATAATAGAGAACAGAGGTCAATGCTGCCTCTGACAGACACGGGCAGCCAAATTCCTGGTGGGTAACTGGGCCCAGCGAGTCACGGGACCGTCTGAAACGGGTCAGCTCGGGACAGCTCCCGTCACAAACCTCAAAACTTCATTAAGGAAAAAAACATCTTCTGGCTCCTGGATCAATTACAGCTCTTTGGATAAAGGTCAGCCAGACCTCTCTCTGCAAAGCCATCTGAACCAGGGCCAGAAAGGTCTTCCGTCCTGATGAGTCCTCTCTCAGCATGTTCTCCACACCGATTCATAATTTACTGATTCAAAATCCATCTATCCACTCTGACAGGCGCTAATTCAGCACAGGCCACCGCGCCGACAGGATTCGAATGCCCCAAAATGCAAATGCATCCTGAAGTATTGATGTATTCACTGCTTCATTTGCTTCAACAACAGAGAACTGGAAATGAATTAAGCACACTTGTTTAAGGCCTTTTGGGGATGATGAATTTAATAATGACAAATTCAACAGACAGTGATCCTGTTCCGCTGGTGCCAAAAACACAGGGGTTCCCTTTTCCAGAAGAGCTCTGCTGCTGTGAGAGGGGGCGAGGTGCTTGTGCTTCACTTCATTAACGGTATTAAACCTGCCCAAGCCCATCCATGCTATAATCCTTTTCAGCCAGAAAGAAATCACAGTCACATTTTCTGGCTCCCCAACTCATTCCAAGACAACACAACTCAACGCAACACAACTCATACCAACACAACACAGCAGAACTCAACACAACTCAACTCATCCCAACACAACACAGCAGAACTCAACACAACTCAACCCACTATCTAATTTTCACACACTCGCCAACTCACTCATTTGCCCCGTCACAAACTTATTTTCACTTATTTTCCCCCGGCCAAACTCACTCACAAAATCTCTCCGCCTCCCACACTCACAAACTCCCCCAAACAGCTGCTCCTCAGCACATCTCTGAGGGGCAGATCGGTCACTGCTATCAGACAGTGTCAGGTCAGCCGTTTATTCCTTCTCTCCCCAGAGTCCTCTGCTCTACCGCAGATGTGCAGCAGACTAAACATTCTCTGGCCAGAAGAGGAGTAACCCCAGGGTTGCCAGATTTACAATTTGTCAAAACTGGACAACATGAGCAGCTGGAAGCTTAATGGCGAACAAGGTGGGGGGCAGTCGAACCCAGCGGTGAAGCGGGGCGTTGGGATGGGCAATCAGAACAGACTGCGGACTCAGGGGTGGTTCACACGGGATCAGACCTGATCAAGTACATAATTGTTTCGGATTCAAATACTTATCTACACTTTATCGAACTTGTCTGGTGGATTGGAGCCTATGAAACACTCTCAAAAACTGGAAATCCTGCCGTCAGGTCCTCTTGGTTTGGCTCTTGCACCAGGCAAGATTAATCGAGTACAGAAAAGTATCTGAATCCAAAACAATTACATATTTGATCCAGGTCTACCTAGAATGCATTCAAATTGTTTCTTTCAATTACTCAAGCCAGATATTTTATTATCTGGGCAGAACTAACAAAACATTTTTGAAGAACCAGACAATCCAAAAACAGGGCACCAAGCAAACTATAAGTAACCCACATAAACAGTGCAGCATGCAGCCACCTGAGGCTGCCCTCTGAGTGACCTCCCACCCTGCCCGTAGAGAGACAGAGCCCAGCTGCACTGGACTGATCCCAGTGTAAACAGCCTCTCACTCTGAGACTCGTGTGTCAGAGGACCTTCCTGTGCAGGTTCACAGTCCTGCCGCCCGCTCCGCTCGTCCGAGGTCAATGCTGCGAGAGCAGCCCCCAGCGCGCCGCTTACCCACGAGCCCCGGGAACACGAACGTCTGCTCTGGCCCACAGCTGAGACAAACGGGACTGTCACACAATCACATTCCGACGGTCTCAGAAGCCATCAACGCCTCGCTCAGTACCCAGTGGTTTAAAAATTCATCTTGAAATGTTGAGCAGGGATCAGAAGTCATTAACTCAAAAGAAGACAGTTCTTAAAAAAAGAACTCATTATACTATAATTTGCAAATTAACTTGGTATTACCATTTCATAAGAAAAAAGCAGCCTAATGTCTCATACTAAATGACATTTCATTTTCAGACTAAAGTAAAAAGTAAAAAAAAGTTTTTTTTCAATGCCCAACAGTATCCATTTTAGTATCCAGACAATTGTTGGTTTCTTTGAATATGATATGACAAAGATGAGAAATAATTGTGAATGTCAGTTCAAAACAATAAACATCAATCTACTATAAATAAAATACACAAGGAGGAGTGGACAGTCCATTCTCCTTTTAACGTCTCCGTTAACGAAGCCACGGGGGTCTGCATCACAGCGAAGTGTTGGGCATCCTCGGTGGTCTTGCACTGTGACCCACAGGACAGACGCAACTCCATATAACAAAGGTAGGTGGACTCACACTCTTATTTTAATGGAAAAGTCAAGGCAATTCTATTCAGACCATTTGGCTTATGTCCGCTCAAGGCACGTTTGTCCGTTTTTAGGTCTTGAATTGATGCCACATGAATCTAATGACAAACATGTCCATGACATCAAAAAGAACTACACGAAAACAGCAGGCTACCTTCAAGTGGAGAGTGAGAGAGTTAGAGGGAGAAAGTGAGAGAGGGTGAGTGAAAGAGAAAGTGAGAGTGAGAGAGAGAGTGAGAGAGAGAGAGAGAGAGAGAGAGAGAGAGAGAGATGCCAATGGGTCCAGAGTAGCATCAGAAGGTGGGATAGTGAGAAAGGACTCCATTGTTCCCGCAGTCTGACTGCAGAGTCAGACTGACACAGGTATTCTGCAGATAATGGCGGCATTGTGCAGGGAGGCCCAAAAAGAACACAAGAAGCCCGGAGCACCTGTTAGAACTGGGCACGGAGCGGCACCCGAAATATGTGTGGGGCGCGATCATTAAAGCATCCGCACACATTCGCAGGGGGACTCATTCACACCCTGGCTAATTAAGATTAAGACTGTAGGAGGCGTGGAAATTGGGTTATGTGCAGTATTCTTTGGCGGCTCTCTGCTTTTATTGCGCCTCTATAGCCGTGTGTGTGTGTGTGTGTGTGTGTGTGTGTGTGTGTGTGTGTGTGTGTGTGTGTGTGTGTGTGTGTGTGTGTGTGTGTGTGTGTGTGTGTGTGTGTGTGTGTGTGTGTGTGTGTGCGATACAGGAGCCGGGGCCTTCTGGATGAGACACTTCTCCTCTCTGTGAGGACCCTGTGCTTCTTTCCCATATCTGTGCGCTGGCCCGGGCTCAATACCCCATTGACAGGGCGGAGCGGAGGGGGGCAGCTGGGGCCATTCTTCCAGGCCTCCCCAGGGGAGCGACGGCCAGACCGCAGAGCTGTTTCCTGCACTCCTGCAGCCTCAGAAATAACCAAAAAATAACCCCTGCCCCTCAATCCTTTTTCCCCTTTTTCCTTTTTTACGACAGCTACAGAGGCAGGGGAGATACGAGAAGGGGCTGGGGGGTGGGGGTGGGGGGGTGATAGTAGTAGTAAAGACTTCCAGCAGAGCCATTCGACGTAGCCCAAAAACAACCCCCCCCCCCCTCTCCCCCTCGCCCCACCTCCTCCTCCCTTACCACCCACCTACACCCCTCAGCGTTTACCGAGCGTTCCCATTTCACTTTCGCCGCTGTGTTCCTCCCGCAGCCGAACAAGAGAGATAGCCACATTCATCCATTGTGAGGGGGCCGGGCTGGATGTGCCTTTTCTCCCCTCCCCAGCGAGCGGCCGTGCTGATCTAATTACCCAGAGAAAGATGAAGTCGTCCCTTCAGCCCGCTGACAGGGGAATTCTTTACAGCCCTTACCCCGCTCTCCACGGAGCAGACCGCCGGCTCGCACAAGACAAACTCTCGCTGTCCTCAAATTACAATGCCACAATATCGTTCAACAGAGAGAGAGAGAGAGAGAGAGAGAGAGTGTGTGTGTGAGAGTGTGTGTGTGTGTGTGTGTGTGTGTGTGAGAGAGAGAGAGCGAGAGAGATGTGGACTAAAAACAATATTATTTAATTCTATTATCTGTGCATGTGTTTGTGTGTGAGAGTGCGTGTGTGTGTGTGTTTGAGAGAGAGAGAGAGAGCGAGAGAGATGTGGACTAAAAACAATATTATTTAATTGTATTATCTGCGCATGTGTTTGTGTGTGAGAGTGTGTGTATGTATTTTTGGGGAAGGGTTGTTACCGTTTTTCCCCCCACTTTCCTTGTGTTTTTTTTTTGGGGGGGGGGGGGTTATTGTTGTTATTATTTTATTGTATGTTGTTATTGTCAATGCATTTTCAACACAAGTTCATAAAATAAAGCACATTTGAATCTTTGAATCTTGAGAGAAAAAGAGTGAGAAAGAGAGAGAGTGCAATTGAGAGGTTTTGTTTGGGGGGGGGGGGGGGGGCAACATAAACTCGCTCCACCACAAGGCTTAACCGACCCCATGGAAGATGAGAAACCAATTACAAAGCAATTATCTTCAGTGCTCCTGTCTTTTTCATTCTACACTCAAACTCCCACTGTACAAAAAAAATAGGAAGAACACAGATCAATTGTAATCTTATTTTTTTTATTGTACCCTAAACCCAGGATAAATCAAACACCAGTTCACTTTCCCCCAAATGTCTCCCGCTCGTATGCACACAAAACGTCCATGACTGGAAGTCCTCTTCTCTGAAGAGATAGCCGCCTGAAAAGACCAACTTCTGAAAGACCAACTTACGAACGACCCCCACAAACGCATATCAACCACACAAAGAGCCAGTGGCAGCATCTAGTACACTAGCCCTTAAGGGAAAGATTCTCACAAAGGTAACAGACAATAACAGAAAATTGCAGAGAACGATGCATGCATCACGCCGGCTCGACAAGAGAGCGGCTCCCGTGATTGTGGCAAATCGTACATGACGGTTAGGTGCAGTTAACTGTACAATCTGAAAATCTATTCTCTATACATGTGACTTCAGTGTTAAAGAGATTTACGCAGCCATTTCAGGGTTTTTACACTTCATTTCGGTTCACTGCTAAGCCCTTGTTTATGATGTCTGTGAGATGTTGACGAAATGCTTGATGAGAATAGCATTACCACACCGAATTAGGAGACTAATCTAAGCACAGCAGTACTGTGAAAAGGTTCCATGAATTCCAACTTGGGTTATAGTTATAACTTATAAGTGCTATAGATAATACTATGACAATGTTATTAAATATTAAATAATAAAACCCCAACGCATCGATTAAAATGCATGAGGCGAACATTTGATTTCATAAATTCTTCCTGTCGCTGAGAAGCAGCACACAGCCTCAACATCTCCTGCCCTATAGGAGCCAGTGCCGTCCACGCTCTCCAGACGGACACGTACAGTCGAGCCGCTGGTCCAGAGAAGGGCCGTTTGATTGGGCCAGGCTTTCCAGCTCATTGGTACTTCACTGAGTGACAGAAAATGGCCACCGCCGTCTGAATTTAATGAGATCTACGACGCAAACAAAATGTCCGTCCATCCCTCTCCATCCAGGTGGCCTGGCCTCGGCCCACCGTGGGGCCTGAGGGCTCTTTTGGGGGCAGGGTATGGGGGGGCAGGGTATGGGGGGCAGGGTATGGGGTGCGGGCAGGGTGACCTGGGGATTCATCCACAGCAGGCTCTTATAATGCTCACCTCATCCCCGGCCCTGGAAATGAATTTGAGCTGACAGCTGCTATCAAGTGCGTTTTAGGCAAATTGAATCTCAGACACAATTACCACCAAGCAGTACCAATTATGATGATGGCTGAACGTGCCTGTGAATTCTCCCCGCTCATGTATATTAGACACCCTGTGGCTGCTCGCATCAGATCTGGCCAAGGGAAGAGAGGGAACGGCTCACAACTTCCTCCTGCTGTGGAAGCTGAGTGTGTGTGTGTGTGTGTGTGTGTGAGAGCCTGTGAGCCTGAATGTGTGTGTGTGTGTGTGTGTGTGTGTGAGGTGTGATTGAGTGTGTGCATGTGAGTGTGTGTGTGCGTGTGTGTGTGTGTGTGTGTGAGTCTGAATGTGTGAGTGAGGTGTGATTGAGTGTGTGCATGTGAGTGTGTGTGTGTGTGTGTGTGTGCGTGCATGTGTGAGGTGTGATTGTGTGTGTGCATGCGAGTGTGTGTGTGTGAGTCTGAATGTGTATGTGAGGTGTGATTGAGAGTGTTCATGCAAGTGTGGGAGTGCGTGTGTGTGTGTGTGTCAGTCTGAATGTGTATGTGAGGTGTGGAGGTGTGATTGAGAGTGTTCATGCAAGTGTGTGAGTGTGCGTGTGTGTGTGTGTGTCAGTCTGTCTGTCTGTATATGTACCGTATGTGTGTCTATATCTACATATTGATGAGACCAGGATCTATAGAGCTCTAGACCCTACAGTGGAACAGTAGGTCTATTTTGTGTTTTCAGGCAAAAAGACCACAGAGAGCATGCTTGCCTCATCCGCAGCCCTTAACTGAAATAATTACAGAGCAGCGAATTCTCTCCCAAACAAGCGCAACAGTCGGTAGCCAAGTACTGTCAGCCATTTTAAATAATGCTTTACCCCCCAGCCCCCCATCCAAAATGCTTACATTACGTCTAATTATTTCTAATCTCATTAGCATAATGTTTACTTGTTTTATGGTGATGAGGGCTTATGATAACAATTACACTTTTTTGATGGGTTGCCAGGGGAACTGCTCCTTTGCCATAATTACACTGCCATAGACAAATGCAATAGCTTTGCCCCAATCGCTCTGCAGGAAAATCCTGGGTTGGTTTCAAAAGTAAAGGGCAGGTTGCAGGCTACGAATATATTATCCGGAGAGTAATACAGAAAAATCTTTTTTATACGCAGTACTTTTCTTTGTTCGAGTTTTGAAAACTTAAAATGCCTGCATTCAGACGCGTTTTTAATCACTTTAATCGCATTAAGATTCATTTTTTTTTTAAAGTGAAATCATTACAGCTAATGCAGGAGGGATTATTCCTGGAACGAGCGTGAAGTCTCGCTCTGTGGAACTTTGCATTATCCAAAACAGAATGTCAACCGACTCTCAGTACATAACAAAAAACTGAGAGGGGATTATGGTCTCAAACCCTCTTCTGTAACTGTGGCTCTGACAGAGAGAGGGAGGAAACGTAGTTTCAGTTAAATTGGGGCAGTTACATTTGAAAGATAATAAACCCCATTGCGGGTGAAAGTGGTGGCAAAGTGCTGTCCGCAGACCCACATATGGCTCAAAACATCTCGCCCAAGAGCGGACAAAGTGGCATACAGGTCATCACTTTACTCCCATAGTGCAGCCGACGGACAGGCTGAGAGACGTGTTGACGATCCGTCTCCCAGGGCAACAGTGCCCACCACTGACCCTACCTCCAACCGCCAGAACAGCACGGTAACGAGCTGTCATTTTCCTCAGTGGTCACGAAGCAGCACTCTCTCCGTGCCGCAGTATGAAAAGGTAGAAATGAGAGGATGAAATGAAACCAGCCAAGCAGCAGTTTGGTTCATGCAGTGGTGAACCTGGGAAAACCGTTCCGTTGCCATCACAGCTTTGATGGAATGACACTGTTGTCAAGAGACCAGATTTGATTGGTTGCAGGAGAATGGCAGTGTATGGTAGCACCACCCAATAGGATGTTGATGAAGCTTTATTCTCATGTCACTTTCAAACAGCGACATAATCTGCACACTGTACTTGTAGCTTTAAAATAACCAGGAGCCATTTTGGAAATGGGAACAGAGTCAGAGAGGGCCTGCACACCTTGATAGAGTTTTTTTGCAGGTGCAGCTTTTTTTGAGGTTAAACTTTTGAAAAAGTAAGGAAAAAGCGCAACACTGCTACTTTACAGAGTCACCACTTTATTGGCAGGCGTGCTGACGTTTCGGCACTAGGCCTTCATCAGAGTAACTTTCAATTGGAAACAATAAATCCAGACAGACCCATTGCCAGGGCTCAGTGGGGTGCAGATCAACAGTCATGGGTGGGCACAGTTATCTACAGGGTATATTTTTGATACTGATACTGTATTTGCGCAGCGCTCATACGGAGGTTGCATACCGGGGATGGTGGGTGGAGGATTAGCGACGGGCCAGATACAAACTGGCAGGATGTAGCTTCACCCAGCACACAGGCGACAGGATGTAGACCACGTCAGTCCATGTGCGCGTGTGCGTGTGTGTGTTTATGCATGTAGACCCCGTCTCTGACTTCAGTCCAGGCAAACACGAAAACACAGGGAAAGGAAAGAAGGATCTGCATTTCCTGTGACATCGTGCATCCTGTTATTCTTAGTCAGAGCTCCTCTCCAAACCCCAGAAAAGACACCATTTTGGGGTGCTGACACCAGGCCCAGGAGAGGAGGGGAGGCAGGGGGAGGGAAAGCAATCTTCCTTCCCGACGTTCACACTGACAGGGGCTCAGGGCAAAGCCACGGAGGCTGGAGCCCACATCCGGCCCCTGACATTTTCTTCTGCACAGTTCCCCTCTTTTTACAGGAACCCACAGCGAACTCCACTGCCTCAAAGACCAAGTGTTGGCCTGAGTTTTCACAGACGCACTGAAGCGTTTGTATTTTGTTGTCGACCCGGCCGGGTGCACGGAGGCCTCATGTACTGAAACAGTTGACACGTTCCCAGAGTGCCAAACACGACGGCAAATGATCAGCAACATTGAGAATACATTTATAATACAGGCTGAACTGATGCACAGAAAGTGTAGGTATTTCAGAAATATATGAGAATATTCCACAGCAGCAGTTTTTAAACTTCACAAGAACCTGTGCTCCAGTCCACATTATGAGACTAGCAAACGGGCAGGCGTTTCCAACAGTATAATTAGCCGGGAGCTAAAAAATCACCACCACTGCGCACGTTATCTTTTAGGGACATATGTGGATGAGTGCCACGCCCCTCTCCTGACTGGAACCAGGACAGGCTCCCCAAAAAATCCCACCCCGTCCGAGCGCGGCTTCAGAAGGGCTTCGCCACCGGGGTCAGCGGGCAGGATGTTATGGTTTGGCGTGATCGCGCTCCAGCTGTCATAAGAAGGATGTGAGTTAACCACGCTCGGCGACGTGTCCCGCAGTGACGTCTGAGGCGACCGGGTCCCAGATTACAAAAACAGCGGGGCCAGCGGGAGGGGCGCCGGGGCGGGGTGGGGTGGGGAGGACGGACGGGCGGTGGTGGAGGGGGACGTCAGCCACACGCTGGGAAATGTAAAATCATTCGATATCCCCGCTGCTGCAGTCAGAGACTCAGCGCAGCGTGCATGGGAACAGGGTTCGAGTGCTCATCTCATTACACAGCACAGCTGCGGCTAGCAAGGAGGCAGGGAGGGAGGGGAAGTAATGTAATGAGACTTAAGATCTTATATCTTTCTCTCAAATACAAAAAAAACCTTGTTTCAAGTTATTTTTTCCCTTGAAGAGACAAGTGACAATTCTTGAAATGACTCAAACTCGTCTCACCTCATTGCCAGTATTTTTGTCATATTTAGCAAAAATGAATAGAAATGAGATTATACATCCATATGCAAGACTAAAATACTAAAATACTTGTTGAAACTGACTTTTTTTGTGGTTGTTGCCGTGCTTGGACACAGCCGAAGTTAAGCGCTCACGGGGGATATCGCACATGACAGCGCGTTCCGGTTACGGAGCTGAAGCTCCTGGCCGTTGCCTAACGCGGGTCTAGAACGTCAGGAGCCAGCGTGCAGGTGTGCCCTCACAACCTGCATGTGTGAGCCCAGCAGGAGGAGGGCTCGCTCCGCTTCCCCCCGTTTAAGTGCTCCATGCTGCGGAACCCACCGGGGACTCCTCGGGTGAACTCTGTGACCCCCCTCTGGATCCCCCAGGGAAAGAGAGGGGGGGGGGGGGGGGGGCGGGTTTAGTCCAGGGGACAGTTAAGAGAGTCCTGAGGTCTGAACACACCAAACTGCCAAACCTTAGATTGACAAATGGGCCACAGGGTGAGGGCAAGACAGAGGCGGCCATCTTAAGAACACGAGGAGCTCACTCCTAATGCAAAACTGACACATTTTTACACCAGATGAACCAGATGCCATTGGCAGTGAAGGAAACACCGGTACACTTGGGCGTATCGGGTTCCAGATGAGCTGTAGCGGGAGTGGTTCCACTTTCACACCAGGGGGTTGTTTCCCTGACCTCTCTGTCTACATAAGAGGCTTTAATAAATTTAAGAAAACACACTGAAGCCCTGCTGGTCTGATTTATGCAGGTGCCCGTAAGGTCTCTCCGAGGCTCAGATTCACCTGCTCCAGGGACCTGGGTGCAGAAATGTAACCCTCACAGCGAGAGGGGGAGCAGATCACACCCCTGGGGGAAACCAGACATCTCTCAGTGAGCACACTGGGACAGAGGGCTCATATATTCAGCTCATTTTCAAAAATAACTGAACAGCTTAACCGAACATGCTGACATAACAATCACTACGGGTAACTGAAAGCAATGGGAGTTGAAAAAACAGTTTTAAAAAACCTAATCTTCAAAGGGTTAATGTGTTGTTAAACCTGGCGCATTAGCGAAGTTGTTTATTTTTTGGGGGAAAATGGTTTGAGGCATTAAAATGCAAACGTAATGGGCGAAATGAGGAGTGGAAGCTCGCCTCTCCTCTCTGATATTTCCAAAGCAGGCACACAGGGCACCAGGCTGTAATTGCGGTAAATCATTAGCCCCACGCCTTAATAACGGAGCCGCTTCCCATATCAAATTTCACCGCCACTCTCCGGGGGAATGACTAAGTGCAATGGCAAACACAGCGAGTCACTCCACTAGCTTTTACGACCGTCACTCTGCCATGGCTTATCTGAGTAGCCTCCTTTCAGGCATTCTTCGCATAGCAAGGTTTAGCGCTTGGTCTGCCGCTATCTCGGATGGGACGGGTTAGCGCAGGGAGAGGAAGAAACATCAAAGATTGACAGGAGTTTAAGCAAACTCATAAAGCTATATGATCGTACATGCTATAGCAATACTTTCCCCTCCCCTCCCTAACTGTAAGAAATAAATCTTAGTTGCCCAAACTGTTATTGCTACTTCTTGGTGAGATTATCTGATTAATCTACAAGGGTTCAAGTTTTTAATCTATGTGATGACACCAGCAGCTGGAACTGTACTTCTCTCTAGGGCTTTCAGTGTACTTGTTTGTGCACCTTGGTTATGATCTGCACTTTATTGTACACTCGCTCTGGATAAGAGCGTCTGCTAAATGACCGTAATGTAATGTAATGTAATGTAATGTAATGTAATCCAATATGGGGAGGATCTATACAGCACACTGGTAAAATCTCAACAAGCATTTCAGTCTTACCATATATCTAGACTTGAAGTCTTATTGCTACTACCTTTTTGGATACGTTAGACAAAAACATTCCCAAACAGTTTGACTCAATTCAATATTTCCCAATGGGGTAAGAAAATTTCACATGCCAAGCAAACAGTAACTTAAAACAAGCCAATACTATGTTCTACTTGAGAAACAATATACAATTCTATGTCTCATTATAAGACTAAAACACAAACATTTTTGCTGTGTAGCGGTGCAAATCATTGATCCAACCACTAAACACACCCATGGGAAAGATAGCAGACTTCCTCGTTTCTCATGAACCAAGAGTTGATTCCATGGTATAAGTGCAAGGGCCAAGACAGATACATGCACCAGTGGTGACATACTACCATGGTCAGCTTCACAAAGGGCAGGTCAGATAGAAAGGTGACCCCTGCGGAAAAGTCACCCTTAGGCAATTTGTCTACAACAGAAACCCAACTGATAAAATAAGTGAGTCACTGTCATGTTCAATGCAATAGGCTACGATTGGTTTCATGCTATGGAAATGTGACCCCAATTCCAAAAACCTACATTACAATAATATGCAGGTCATTTTTCTACACTATAGAAAGTTCACCCCTATCCCAGAAACCTGTAGTACAATAGGTGGGTCAATTTCAATATGGGAAGGGGAGGGGGAGGTCACTTATCTATTCTAGAAAAGTGACCTGTGGGTTGTTTTTCTATATAGTACAGTAACCCTTGGGTCAGTTTTCCATGGGGTCAGATTTCTAAGTGACACCGGCTCTCTTCAAATACCCACAATGCAATTAGGCTGAATTTCCTACGGCCTCCCGCGGCTGTGACAGCTCTGACAGTGTGACTTCATAGCAGCTGTTGTTTTTGTTTTCTTCCTGGTTTTCCCTTTCATTGGCTGACAGCAAAACTGCTTATTAAAAATCATAACACCATAAGAGCCAAAAGCCAGACTATGGCATAACAGCCTTTATCCGGTTTGGACCCATCCGTGCGATCTTTCTTAACAAGGGGAATGACACATTATGAAGTGTGTGTGTGAGTGTGTGTGAGTGTGTGTATGTGTGTGTGTGTGTGTGTGTGTGTGTGTGTGCGCGCATGTATGTGTGTGTGTGTGTGTGTGTGTGTGGGTGAGTGTGTGTGTGTATGCATGCATGCATCCATGCGTCTACGCGCGCACACACACGTATGCACGCACGCACGCACGCACACACACACGCACACACACACGCACACACACACGCACACACGCACACACGCACACACGCACACACGCACACACAATGAATAATAGAAACCCCCAGCTAATCACAGACACTCAAATACTATATAATAAAAATGAGTTTTTAGCCAGGGCTTAAAGGAGTCTATGTAAAGAAAATATTATATAATATAATATTAATTTCACATTAAAGTAAGTTTGGCCATGGGCCTTGGATAGGCCTTGGCCTACTTATGTGACTTTCACCACAATCAGTCAACAGATGGCCATTGACTGATTGTGGTGAAAGTCACATAAGTAGCCTCTCTATCTCAGTACCTGTCCCCAGCTCACAGCACACACATTCACACAAGCTCCCAAACGGAGCAGGTAAGGAAAGAGACGGGGAACAAGCTCGCAGTCCTGCCCCCCCTGAGAGCCTCTTCTCTCAGGGCCTCTCTGCGCTCCGAAGCATCCCTTTCATCCTCCAGCTCCTCTCCGTTTCGACGCCCTTAAACACCTGCATCCCTATCTCCCAGTTTTTGATAAGCTATCTGTTAATGCAGGTTCCCCACTTAGTGGGAAGATGACAGCTCCCGCTCGTGTACCTGACGCTGAGAAACTGATGGCATTCCACCGCCGTTAAAAGCCCATTTACATAAAACACGCCGAGCTAAAAACGTGACCGCAGACTCTACTCCCGCACAGCAACGCTGACCCGCCGAGTGTTTTTAATCACTTTTCTAAACCACTTTCGACGCCGATTTATGCCATAAACACCTGACAGGCATTAGCTCGAGAGCAATTTACACCTCAAAATGAAAACCGAACACTGTTAAGTAGAAGCACTTCCACACATTAATAACACAGATGCGGGTAAACAGGCTGGCTCATGCGTTCCTCCGAAGGCTTTCCTCGGATGGAGCCAGTTAAGCAGCAGGCTGCCAGCACTTTGCCCAAAACAGGGCTTTCGGCCTGTGACAAGTCGGAGGGAAACACAGGATGAATAATTCATGGGCTGATTACTAATCTTCAGAAGGCCATTCATGAGCCACTAGTCTTCCAGCGAAGTAACAGGAACAAAAAAAAACTACAAACTTTTTCCTTCAAAGCTCCAGCCCTTTGTCAGGAAGTCAATCCCAGGACAGTCAAGGGTGCAATTCCAGACCAAGAGGCACAGCGCAATCTGAATCTGGGGGGGTTTAGAAGAACCGACAAAGGGGTATAATCTCAACCAAAACCATAGATCTACGACATGGATTATCTGAAATATTTTCTACAGTATACTCAACCGTAAAAGGCACTTCTATGCCACTGTTAGGGGGAGAGGCAGTGTCTGTCAATGCAAATAAGAAGACTAAATGACCTACATTTCGGCATTAGAAGCCTTCCAGTAATTCATAATGAGATTTATAAAACACCTGTTCCCCAAAAGATCTTGGCCTCGGCGCACCTTCGCAATAACAGAACAGAGGGATTGTGGGTAGAGCGATGGAACGCTTCCAACAGCACTATCAGAGCTTGCAGAGCAGTGACATACGACCACACACTTCAGGAAGCAAGAGAGGCTGGAATTTTAAAAATGTGCAAATGTCAACAGAGCCTGGAAAACCCTTTCTAGTTCATTTAGGTCTTTATCTTCAGCTTCACAGATGACCCATGTGAAGGGCGGGGATCTTATGTAGGGGGTTATGAACACTGGAAGCACTACAAACAGTACAAGCATACCTGAAAGAGCAGGGGCACCTATAACGCAGAGGAAGTTTACTCAAGCTATTCTAAAAGGAGCTGTCAAGATGCCATTACCAGACACTGCATTGAGAGTGATGGCAGGAAAAGTGTGCAGAAAAGACAATAACTGGACAATGAGTCCTTTTTCAGAGCAGGAAGGGCACCAAGACCAGGTCCCTACGTGACAGACCGTGTGGGCAATGACAGTATGGAGAGTGAAGTCAAGAACCATGGAACTTTTCATTCAAAAGCCATGAGATTCTCTCCCAGCTTCCCTAGCTTGTGAGGGCAGACAGATGAAGAATAATTTATTTAAGCCTTGAGACAAGCATTTCACTGCAAAAGATGTGTTTTAGTCTTAATCTTAAAATAACCTGAGTTATTTTCTCAGGTAGAGAATGTAAGTTTTTTTGTGACGTGAAATTGTCTTACTGACAAGTGTTAAAATGGGTGAAACTCATCTCATTTGGCATTCATCTGTTTATTCAGCAGAATGGTAATACGTGAACTCCAGGGGCTTGAGTGAGAATGGCATGTGCGTGGAGAGAGGTCTGGATAATGTCCAGCTTTCTCCAGCCTTTGGTTGACGGTCAACACACAGCCCAGGTACTGAACCTGCGCTGGTGGGGTGGTCATGAACAGCTTCATAAAACAACCTCCTGGTGACCTAGAATGGAATAAATCCCCAGGTTTCCCTCTCTAGTACTCTAATACACTGGAGTTCAATCATCATGTATTTGCACGCCATTAACAAAATGTAAATAGCCAAGCAACAGAATAGGTAGCACTTAGTACTTAATAGGCACACACATGCATTCTAATATGTGGGCTTTCAACAAAGTACAAAACACCACTGGGTGTTTTTATGCTCAGAGACACTTCAAAATGAAATAAATAACTCTGGGTCAAAAACATTTACGACACAATGAACAAAATGGAGAACAATTCATATTTTCAGTGAAACAGCTGGGTGAAATTATGTTGGCAGCTACGCTAAAAGCATATTCATGGTGCAGAATTACAAATCTGTATTTGGTAGTGTAGAATAATGGGTAAGGAAGGTTGCAGATTCGATTGCCAGGTAGAACACAGATGTTGTATCCTTGACTAAGGTACTTGACCTACATTGCTTTCAGTATGCAGCTGTATGAATGGATACTATGTACAAATGCAAAATAAGTTGTGTAAGTCATTCTGGATAAGAGCTAAATGCGAAATGGCGGTAATGCAATGTAGTAATTGATAGCCCAAGGATGTGTGTAAGTTATAAGAGTTAACACACCTTGTTCTGTTCTCCAGAATCAGCAGTGCATCTTATCCATACATTAAATTACCTGCACAGAGCTGACACTCTAATCATCATACAGCTGGGTGTATTGTGAAACAGTATATATGCTGAGCACCTTGTTCAAGCACAGTGTCAATCCTGCAACCTTTGGGTTACAAGCCTGTTTCTTACCCATTAAAATACACTGCCACTGTGTCAACAGGATTAGATTTTTTTTTTTAATAGAAAAGGCCTTTGAATCATCACCTTCCTTTTGCACATAAATGTCTGTCGCATCAGGGAAAAATATTCCATTGCACCATGGACCACACCCCACTCCCCCCCCCACACACACACATACACACTTGGTGTATACATATACGTATATGACCATGTTATTCCTGGAGCAAGTTTAGATGTCTCCACAGACTAGAAAAAAAAAATCAAATTGTGTTATCCAATTCCCTTGTGTCCAGAGGCCGCTGTCAGGATACTGGATGCCCTTTTTCTTTCCACAGCGCTGCTGTACTGCTTGTCCCTTACACATCATGGTAATCAAATTAGCAGAAACCGATAAGAGCACTGCACACAAGGCTGTAGTCACTGCTACTCTGTAATGCCTGGACTTAAACATATGTCCTCATTAAAAACAAAAAGCCCTTTAAAAGAGTATGTGACTGAAAACATGCAGGACTCGGTGATGCATCAGGCCAAGGTTGGAGCCTTTTAAAAGATGTCTGCACAGCTTAAGCCAGACCTTTCTGTGTCACACCAAAACTTTGCTCACATCCAAAACTGTTCTTTAGTCAGGAGCGGTTGAGGAGGGTTTCAGGAGGGGTTGAGGAGCGGTTGAGGAGCGGTTGAGGAAAGGTTGAGGAAAGGTTGAGGAAAGGTTGAGGAGGCATTGAGGAGGGGTTGAGGTCCTCCATAGCCCAGGCCAGGTGCTGGCCCTTTGAAGATCAGTGCTCAGATACCTGTGCGGGAGGTTCAAAGGAGGCACCTGTATGAGCCCGTCCTCACCTCTCTTGCCTTACTGTTTTCCAAAAAAACTCAATATGAATCGCTTCATTACAAGGCCATCTGAAAACAGATGAAGCAGGCGGTATTTCTGAAGCACCGGAGCACTGCAATCGATACCGATCCTTCTAGAAACCTCCGAGAGCGCCGGAGAGAGCAGGCCAGGGGAAACGCGTCGTCGAGCATCCAGGAGCGCCCAGACTGTGAGGAGCTGACAGCCCAAGACCCCAGATCACAGGGAACATTAGTCATGTCCCACTGCATTAGTGGAGACGCCACCAGGAGTCTCCAAGCAGAAGAGAAGCACCTACAGGACGGAACAGCGAAAGCCTTCTTTTCCCCCCCTCTCTCTCTCTGTGTGCCATCTTACCCCCTCAGCCCCCTCCAGCACTCGCAGTTCTAGGGGTGGGGGAGGGGAGGGTGTTGCTTCATTTTGGGGCTTTTGTCCCGTACTCCCCTGGGAGCCTCGTGGGAAAACGTATATGGGGTAAAAAAAAAAAAGGGGGGGGGGGGGGCAAAAAAAAGAAAAAGTTTGACAACGTGCACAGAATAGCAACTTCCGCAGTATCAGTGCTCTGACCGCGGCGTGGTAAACGCAGAACAAAGAACGCTCTGTTGTGTGGTGTGTTCCCCCCTCCCCATCACCCCCTCTGTGCCCTCCAACACACCCCCGGGGTCTAAACTCCTCTTCGTCGCTCGGAGGGTAAAACCAGCGCAGGCAGATCTCCACTCTTATCATATCACCATCCGCCACCCTGATTTCCATCAACATCATAAAAATAACTGCTCTTCTTTTTAGGGCTCCCCCTTGGGGCCTCTACTTTCCTGGGGGAAAGGGGTCAAGTAGGGCTCTCTGGAAGGTGCTTGGTCCCTTTGATGTTTATTGAAGAACCGTGTGTTTATATAATACAATTCACGATTGTTACTGTTAGTGACAAATCTGTCAGTGGGCTTGCAAATGAAATTTGAGAAGTCAAAGGCACGTATGTGTCGGTGTGTGTCGCTATGTGCGCTCTATCTGATCCATGTGTTGCTATGTGCTTGCTGGGCACTTGGTCATGTTCATTTGTTGCGATGTTTGTGCATTCATGTCATGACTTATGTTCTTTTATACCCATCTAACCCGGGACTACAGATGAAAATTGTCCCTAATCTGGCACATTTCATATAATCTTCATTACTGTGCACTGTCCCTTTCTTTTAAATAAATCAACTTAAAATTGAAAGCATGGTGCTGGAACAGAGAGAGGTGTGTTTGTGATTGGAGACGGTCTCACGGTGCTGGCCGTCCTGCTGTAATCCCTGCTCTTAACACTGAACAGGGCAGATGGTGGATCAGGGGCCGGGGTGTTTGTGTGTTTGTGCCACTTGTTGGTGCCGCACAGCGTCCACAAGGCCCTGTAGTCCAAGAGCGCGCTGCCCGGAACTGAGCAAGAGTCTCTCAGTGGGAAGAGGACCACAAGCAGACGGAGGCAGAGGACTCGTATTGTATTTTCTCTCAGGTAGAAAATATTACCATTAGTCTTGCAAATCAAGTAAAGACAAAGACAAGTTTTGCTTTTCAAGTGACATAGTCACACCATTGGCAAATCCTGAAATGAGTCAAACTGACTCATTAGCAATCTTTTTTTCTTATTTTCAAAAAATATAAATACGATTTTAAACCTAAATAGAAGACTAAAATACCTGTTAATAAGATCTGTCTTATTATATATATATATATATATATATATATATATATATATATATATTTTGCAGTGTAGGAGGGTAGGAATTCATCGTTTCAGCTGCCATTCCCACAAGTGTTATTTCCCCCTGATACAGTGCTAAGACAAGGCAGTCACAAAAGCGGACTTTGACCAGAGAGTTACGGGCGAGGCCGTGCAGTTGAACCCCAGAGAAAGGCGACTGACACAGGAAACCATTTCCTGCAAATCCAGCTACGCGTTATATTACGTATTACACGTGCACGGTTTATACAGTACATGTAGGCTGTGTAATGAGCTCTCGATAAGGACACCAGCTGAGCAAACACTGTGCATAATTCAAGGTCACGACTCCTTCAACTTTCAATGAGATTCCAATTAAACCCTTGAACGGCATTAATCTCCTTCAGAATCACTGCGCTTAATAACCCAGTTATGGTGTAAATATTAACTATGTGCTCGAGTTTGCTCAAGAGGTCACAGTAAGCTGATGCAGCCAGCCACTCTGCTGCAGAAATCTCTGAGCCGAGGCAGGCTTATATGGAAACATAAGATGTAAACATATTTAATAATTTATCGCTTTTCTTTAAATCGAGATGGTTACGTTAACAAGGCCAAAGCAGTTTAAAAACCTTGGCGTGACTATTGATTCAGACCCACATTAATAATGCCACAGAATTGACTCCTTTCACCTGATGAAAACATCTAACTTGAGGAAGAGTTTGACCCTGAAGGATGCTAAAAAGCTGGATCATGCCTTTGCAACCTGAAGGTTGGATTACAATCATGCTTTATACTGCAGCTGCCCTAATTCAGCATTGGAACATCTCCAAATTACCGCTTGGGAATTTACAAGAGCTGGGGCTCAGATCTCTTCCTGGCTTGCCTGTTAAATATAAATGGGTAGAATACTAAGAGTGAATACTATAGTCAGCTGAAGCAGAAGGCATTCGGCTCCAGAACATTTTAAGAGTTATACTCCATTCTCCTCCAAGATTGCTTCTCTCACAAGGTGCTGGCTATCTGAAAATCAAAAAAGAAGATCTAAAAGTAGAGTGGGAGGAAGAGCCTTCTTGTACAGAGCTCCTGACGTATGGAACAATCCCCCCTTGCATGTTCAGGCTTTATGCAAACTCTCTGTCTTTAAGTGTACACTCAAAGTGGACAGTTAGTCAATCCTTTTGTAATGTGCAGGAAGGGTGAAATCAGCAGCCTGGAGCTGTTATGTGAACTGAACTGACTGTGCTGTTGCCTTGCCACTGCATGCCAATGCTCACGTTTGCAGTCATGTGCCATGTTGGGGCATTGCCTGCTCAAAATCACTCATAGTTGCCCATACCCCCTTTCTTGACATCTGCCATAGCACGGCACAATGGGGGTTTCTATATGACACTCAAGGCCTCTACATATGCAGCGGTTAATCTCATAATTATATGGTGCCTAATCCTTCTTCTCTTCTCTTTTTACTTCCCAGGGGATTCTGTCCCTTCCCCTTGTCCTGAGTTCCCAGAGTGCACCAGCCTCGTCCCTCTCCTGGGTCAAGCCCACGCCACGATGCAGCCTGGAGGCCTAGCAGCATCACCCCAGCATTACCAAACCTCTCTCTGCTCTGCTAATTACCCAACCTCTCTCTGCTCTGCTAATTACCAAACCTCTCTCTGCACTGATAATTACCAAACTTCTCTCTGCACTGCTAATTATCCAACCTCTCTCTGCTCTGCTAATTACCAAACCTCTCTCTGCACTGATAATTACCAAACCTCTCTCTGCAGTGCTAATTACCCAACCTCTCTCTGCTCTGCTAATTACCAAACCTCTCTCTGCACTGATAATTACCAAACCTCTCTCTGCTCTGCTAATTACCCAACCTCTCTCTGCTCTGCTAATTACCAAACCTCTCTCTGCTCTGCTAATTACCAAACCTCTCTCTGCTCTGCTAATTACCAAACCTCTCTCTGCTCTGCTAATTACCCAACCTCTCTCTGCTCTGCTAATTACCAAACCTCTCTCTGCTCTGCTAATTATCCAACCTCTCTCTGCACTGCTAATTACCAAACCTCTCTCTGCTCTGCTAATTACCAAACCTCTCTGTGGGCTGCCTATTTTTCCCACTAATTTAACTACCTGACTGTAACCTGCCCAACACATGTTATTGTGTATACATTTTTGTTCTTCAAAGGATCAAATTTCCAAATGTACCCTGAAAGTACAGTAGTGTTCACATTGGGTACAAATGAGTATGTTTCCAAGTAAAAAAGATACAAATTAATTCTATATTGCTGGCTAGGGGTACAATTTTTAGGTTACCGCCCCAGCAACAAGCATTTGTACCTTTTTAGTCACTTTTTGTACCATTATTTCTGAGAGCATAGATGCCTCCATACATTTGTTACCATTCATTTTATCTTAAATATTACACTGGGATGGTTCTGCTTTTGCGTTTCCACTATAAATCCTCTGTGATAGAGTCTCTGTATAAAATGTGTATAGATCACAATATGATTGGTATGAGTATAAATCACCAATATGATTCCATGTTTTGGTACAATATCCAAATTTCAATAACTCTGCGTCTCAGCGAATAACAGCAATGGTGTCTTTAATTACCTGGGTCCTTGACTTGCAATGATGAGGGCGATACGTTCACCTTATTAAGTAAGAAATCTCCATGAATAATTGGTGGTGCACAAGTCCAACTTTCCCGTTTCTTTCTCTCGGGAGTGTCAGAATGGAGAGGAGGCCTCCGGGCAGCATTCACTCCCGGACTAATCCGAGCGTCGGACGGAAGAGGCATGTTCCAGCTCCAAAGCCTGGCCGTTCCAGCATAAGTCCTGCTGACCCCATTACTGAGCAGCGCCCTGCCAGCTGGGGCTACGCTGCTTCAGAGGGCACTGAGCTAAGCATGGCAGTGTGTAGAAGTGTGTGTGTGCGTGTGTGTGAGTGAGTGAGTGTGTGTGTGTGTGTGTATGTGTGTGTGTGAGAGAGAGAGGTAGAAAAGGTGACATGGTTCAGTCCCCTCAAGTAAAGTCACAAATAGTTTATTCATTAATTCAGCTGATCTGAAGTTGCCTCTACAAAGAGAAAATAAAAAACAACTTCATCTCAGCAACTATTTTAGTCTAGTATTTTAGTATTTAGACTTGAATTCTTATTTCTATCACTTTTCTGCTAAATAAGAAAAATATTGCAAACGGATTGAGCCGGTTTGACTCATTTAAATTTGCCAATGGGGTAAGAAAATTTCAATTGTCAAGCAAACAGTAACTTAAAAGAAGCAAATATTTTCTTCTTCCATCTTCTTGAAAAAAAAGTAACAACGAAACTGAAACACAGACATTTCTTACGGCAGATTTGTGCCTGTGTAGTGTAAAGTAACAAATAGTTTATTCAGTACTTCAGCTGATCTTCTGCGTTAAACAAAGTAGCCTCTATACGCGGGATTCTGCAGGGGTCTGAGTTCAGAAACCACAGCAGAAACTTGGTCAAGAGAGTTGGGAAGGAGAACAGGAACGGACAGCAATTTCAGCCGCTCTCACACTCACTCTCTCTCTCTTTCTCTCTTTTTCTCTGCCTCCCTCTTTTACTCCCTCCCTCTCTCTCTCTCTCACTCTCTCACACTCTCTCTCTCTCTCTCTCACACACTCTGTCTCTTTCTCTCTTCCTCCCTCTTTTACTCCCTCTCTCTCTCTCTCCTGCCTCAGGCCTCTCTCCTCTCTTTTATGAAGAGGGCCGCAACAATGGCGCGATTCTTCAGAGCCACAGTGGTCCCTCTCCTTAATCCTGTCACACCCCCCCCCCACACACACACACTCCCCCCTCTCTCCTTCACTGAGCTCAAGGTCGTTGAGCTGTCCAATTCACTGCCCTGTTCCACCTCCCCCTCATGAGGAACAGAGATTCTCCCTGCAGGGCCAGTTCTGGGGTCGCTGGTGATGTGAACGGTGTTCTGGTTGGGTTTGCAGTTTGCGGTTGTTGGTTCTGTACTAGTGACAGATTGTGTGTGATTAGGTGTGCTGTGAGGGAGATACAAAGGGATTGTGGCTAGATGGTTGACTTGTAGTTTAGCCATCAGTTTGTCCAGTCTGAAACAAACTAAAAACCACACCAAAACCTTTGAAGGCACCATAACCCACCTGGTACTCTGATGAGCAACATGAACATGGAGTTAAATTCTTTCAGAGCTCCTGCACCCCTTCACCCAAAATGCTTTCATAAGTGACACCCCTGCCTCTCTGTCATTCTGCCCAAGTGTGTCTGCCATTTCCTACACTGCATTCCAACCCTACCACCCCCATGTCAGAACAGAAAAATAGTATATAATAACATTTCAACCTCTCTTTGTAAGAAAGGGGCGAAAGAAAGCCTCACGGTCCAACAGGAATAACTTCGAACCCTTGAAAAACAACAGCTTTCATAGGGTCGTGCATTTCAACCTCCCAGCAACATGCAATGAGGCGATATCTGATCACGACGGCAGATTCCATTTCTCTTTTTTTCCGGGGTTCGCAAGGACGATAACGCAAGCGAAGCACAAACATGTCTTTCTGACTGACTCTTAGTCACCCTGCAGACGTACGGCACTTCATACAGTGAAAAGGCTTGTGCTTGAGACGCTTTTAAAACCAAAGGGGCACATGGTAGAATGCATACTCCAGCATCCTTGAAAAGCCATTTCAACATTCCCTTTGTCCTTGGCAGTGGTCTAGGCTATCTCAAGAAAAATAAGACATCCAAAGCGGTTTGAGCTAACCTTTTCACAGAGAGACAACCATAAATGCAGATGGCCGAACGGATTGGCAGACAGACGGACAGATAGACAGACAAGCTCTGTTCCACCTGGTTGGCAATAAGGAAATGTCATACTTTTTACCTCTCATTTTGAATAGTATGAAAGCAGTGCCCCGTCCAAATCAGACAGTCTTTGAGTACACTAGAGTAGAAGAATCACAGGATGGCAAACTTATTTCCAGGGATTTGCCAAGTACATTTGGGAGCATACTTTTCAGGAAGTAAAAAAAAAAAATGTTGGCCCCATAAATAATATGCACAGCTTGGCTGTAAAAGAGCGAAATAACAGAACCTGCAACACTTCCACAATATGGCTGGAGAATAGTATTGAGGATATTTGTCACGTACTGCCTACTACCAAACACATGCACCAACCAGCATATAGTATGCTTGGTAGACTGCATACATTGAGGACACAGTAGCGAGGAGGCTGATTCGAACATGGCCCAGGACAAGACAAACACAGGCTGAAAAGGCTGTTTAACTGTGTCCTGGGGCAGAGTGGGGACCACTTCATTATGTAGTGGGAGAGTGGGGACCACTTCATTATGTAGTGGGAGAGTGGGGACCATTTCACTATGTAGTGGGAGAGTGGGGACCACTTCATTATGTAGTGGGAGAGTGGGGACCATTTCACTATGTAGTGGGCGAGTGGGGACCATTTCATTATGTAGTGGGCGATTGGGGACCATTTCACTATGTAGTGGGCGAGTGGGGACCATTTCATTATGTAGTGGGCGAGTGGGGACCACTTCATTATGTAGTGGGAGAGTGGGGACCATTTCACTATGTAGTGGGCGAGTGGGGACCACTTCATTATGTAGTGGGAGAGTGGGGACCACTTCATTATGTAGTGGGCGAGTGGGGACCATTTCACTATGTAGTGGGCGAGTGGGGACCATGTGATTATGTAGTGGGCGAGTGGGGACCATGTGATTATGTAGTGGGCGAGTGGGGACCACTTCATTATGTAGTGGGTATTGAGAAGAGCTTGTCCATTACAGCAGATATAAAGTCTGGATCTATTCAGACCATTCTACTGTAGTGGAGTGCCGCTGCTGAGCACCGTGTCAATGATTCCTTTCTCTGGAGAGGACACTGATCTGAGAAGAATGATCTTGGGGAGCGACGGAGGAGAGAGGGAGATGAGGGAAAGAAAAGAGAAAGGAGAAATCGCTTGAACTTCCTCTATTGTCTGGATGTAAATGCCCCCTGATCAAGATTCTGCCGGGAGAGGTCCGCCACAGCTAGAGAGGGGGTGCAAAGGAGGGAGGCCACCCTCACAACACACACACACACACACACACACACATACACACATACACACATACACACATACACACATACACACATACACACACACACACACACACACACACGCACGTCACACACATACACACACGCGCACACACATACAAACACATGCTCATACATAACACACCTTTATAAAACACACAACACACCAAGTAACAAGCAGTCACACACAGAAACTCACACTGATGCATAGACACACACAAGTCACAAGCTCACGCACAACAATATTTAAAAAATTCAGACAGGGAACCATCGGATTACCCATAATGGACGACAAAATAAAATTATTTCTGAATGCAGATACATTACAGGTGTTTTTTTTTTTTGCTGATATCTAGCGGAAAGAGATCAGCAGAGTGGTATAAGGTTTTTTACAAAATTCCCAGGTCTGGGAATTCCACCACTGAGGAAGAAAAACCTGCTTAATATAACCCATAACGTTCAGTGAATATGCATTGTATAACAGCTTCCCTTTGTCAAACTTTTAGTTGGTTGTCATTACTCATACCTGATTACTCAGCACACATGAAAGCCCTGACTACATCTGATGGGCTGGCACACTAAACCCCTGGAGGGACACAGCTATGGCCATCTGGGGAAACAGGGCCTGATGTCAATTTCCCTGGAGAATGGAGACAAAAAATGATTCTGGCCACAATGACCACCGCAGACTAAAGTCTCTGGCCCCCAGGTCCTGAGAAATATGCCCCCCCCCCCCCCCCCCCACACACACACACACACCACCACCGCACCAAACATCCCTCCCCCACCGCGGTCGACCCCAAACTCCCCCCACTTTGTCATCGGCCTCAATTGTGACCGAACTCTGTGCACATTCCTACAGCCACCCCGAGAACAAAGACTGGGGGACAGAGAGAGAGGGGGAGAGAGAGAGGGAGACAGGGAAACACGGAGAGAGAGGGAGAGAGAGAGAGAGAGAGAGAGAGAGAGGAGGAGGAAAGAGTGACAGAGACACAGAGAGAGAGGGGGAGGGAGGAGGAAAGAGATGAGAAAGACAGAGGGAGACAGAAACAGAAGGAAAATGTGAAGGAAAAAGAGAGTGAGGAAAGAGAGAGAGTGAGAAACAGAAAGAGAGAGACAGAGAGGAGGAAAGAGTGAGAGACAGAGAGACAGAGAGAGGAGGAGGAAAGAGTGAGAGACAGAGAGGAGGAAAGAGTGAGACAGAGAGTGAGAGAGAGACAGAGAGGAGGAAAGAGAGAGAGAGACAGAGAGACAGAGAGACAGAGAGAGACAGAGAGAGAGAGACAGAGAGAGACAGAGAGAGACAGAGAGAGACAGAGAGGAGGAGAGAGAGAGACAGAGAGAGACAGAGAGACAGAGAGGAGGAAAGAGTGAAGAGACAGAGAGAGACAGAGAGACAGAGAGGAGGAGAGAGAGAGAGACAGAGAGAGAGAGAGAGAGAGAGACAGAGAGGAGGAAGGAGAGAGAGACAGAGAGAGAGAGAACCCCAGGAGCTCTCTCAGCAGATGCAGGTCATGCGCTCTCTTGGCGTGACTCATACAGCAGGGCGGCTGCCTCTTCACTCCCGTCCCTCTGCAGCGCAAACTCTCCAGCGCAACATCTCTCTCCCTGCCGTTTCCCAGCGGAGGTGACGATGGTGTTAAGTCTCTCCTAATCTCTCCTCTCATGTGCATTAATGAATTTAACATCTCCACACATTCATATGGAAGAGTCAAATATACATCAGCCCTATACTCCCAGAGGGCTGGAAAACCTTCCCGATAGTAAGCGTGAGGATTTCGGTTTTCCAGCTTGTAAAAAAAAAAACATGCTTGACACAGTCAAACCCTGCTTTACAAAACATGTCTGACTTGCCTTGAGCGCATGTGAATGAGTTGGGTACAAGCAGGAGGAGTTCCCAACTAAACACATCTTTATGATACTTTCTCTGATTCAGTAGGCCGTTTCATTAGCCGGCTCACTATCTGAGCTAAAAAGTGTATAATAGATCCATTAAAAGCAAACAAGAAACTGCTCATAAGCAATCTCCCCATTACACGACAGGAAAATATTTAAATCTGTAAGTTACTTTGAAGAAGAGCATCTGCTAAACGCCAAGTTTACGTATTCATTTATTTACACCGGTGCACCTGTGCTATCTCAGTGAGAGCCGTAATCAGACCAATTAACTCTCTCTGTGCTCGTGATTACCATAAGCGGGCATGGCTCCAGTAGGCACGGCAACACTTTAAAGTCAGTTACCCTGCAATTCAAAATGAGGAGCCTATCTTCCGTTTCGGAACCTGCAACGATACCTTTTCCGGAAGAAAATAACCGATTTCCCTTTTGATACGAGTGCAGACAGTTTGGAAAGTGGTATCCACAATCCACAGAGGCGCATACACTGCGAAACTCAAAAAAGAAGTCAATCTCAACAAGTATTTTAGACGTATTGAGACAAGACAAAAAAAATAAAAAAATTGCCGATGCAGTGAGAGTTTTACTCATTCCAAGATTTGCCAGTGGGGTAAGGAAATTGCACTTGTCAAGCAAACTGTTACTTAACAAGCTAATGTTTTCAACTTCAGAGAAAAAGAATAAGAATAAGATTTTAAGTCTTGTTACAAGACTAGAGCCTTGCAAAGACAGACATCCTTGAAATGTATGCGCTGTATCATCAGTAACCTGCTATCCATCTTACTGTTGTGCAGCAAGTCTGTGCTGGACTGCACACGTTTTCTTCTGCTTTGCCTTCCCATCCCATTTGATGAGAGGTCTGTCTGCCATGTCACAAAAGAGGAGAATGAGAGAGGCCACCAGCCACGAATGCCCACTACTTCAAAAGTACAATGACCCATCAGTCAGGCCAACAGTTTCTACACAGACAGCTACAGAACCGCAAAGGTTTTCCGTGAAAAATAACACAATGGTTTTCGAGCCAGTCTGAGAGGCAACTGCAATAGGGAATTCCTTTCTTCTCCAATCAAGTTCAAGTGCACTTTGTATCAACTTGTTTCCCTGTTGCTGGGCTACCTTTTAGCAATGCCCATCCTCCTTGAGCGCATGGGACGCACTCCAGAGACCGAGGAATCAGCCAATGCAGAGAGAGCGCCCACCCCCACACACACCCTCTCCATTTCTCCATCCTACACTCCTCCTCCTGCTCACACTCTATCCCCTTCTCCGCCTACACTCTGTCCCCCTATCCCTCTATCCTTCCACTCACCCACTCCTTCCCTCCCTCTATCCCCCTCTTCCCCATCCACTCCCTCTATCCCTCTATCTCCCTCCTGCTTTCACTCACTCCCTCCCTCCCTCGATCCTACTCTCATCATTCCACTCACTTGCTCCATCCCTCATCACCCTCCTCCTTCCACTCACTTGCTCCATCCCTCCATCTCCCTCCTCCTTCCACTCCCTCCGTCTATCCTACTCTCCTCCTTCCACTCACTTGCTCCATCCCTCCATCTCCCTCCTCCTTCCACTCCCTCCGTCCATCCTACTCTCCTCCTTCCACTCACTTGCTCCATCCCTCCATCTCCCTCCTCCTTCCACTCCCTCCGTCCATCCTACTCTCCTCCTTCCACTCACTCGCTCCATCCCTCCATCTCCCTCCTCCTTCCACTCCCTCTGTCCATCCTACTCTCCTCCTGCCACTCACTTGCTCCATCCCTCCATCTCCCTCCTCCTTCCACTCCCTCCTTCTATCACTCCATCTCCCCCCCTCCCTCCCTCCATCCCGCTCTCCTCCTTCAGCCGCAGGCCATTCCATCTCTTCTCCCAGACAGCGCTCTTTCATTCTCTCGCCCGTGCTTTCCTCCAGCCAGACAGGCCGCCCGAGCAGAGCGAGGAGCTGCCGTCGAACCTTCAAAGCCGGCACGGGGAAATATTTGATGAGGCCCCGTGTCCTCATGACCAGGCCCCGGCGCTCGTCGGCTTTGGTCTGCACCATCAAAAATTCAAACGCTACCTTCAGAAACTCAAAGACGGGACGCCAGAGGGCTGATGCCTGCCAAGTGAAAATGCCGCCGTCCGCGGTCTTTGAAGATGAAAACGGTTTCGGTCGGGCGCAGTCTCCGCAATTCTCCACCGCCCCCCCCCACCCCCTCCGAAAAGAGAGAGGTACACATACGTGGCCAAAACTGGGCTTTGTTTTTGAAGATCACTTCCTGGTCTTGTTGTTAGTGCCAAGGCAGATTTCAGCCACCTGTTTCAATAGAACTTAATGGTACCAACACTATTCTATTTTTTCTATATTCTTACCCACAAGAACGCATGTACCCAAAAGGTGTTTGATCTTCATCTAATGCCTCAGCATCTGCGGAATTATTTAGTTAAGTCGCCTTTGTACAATATTTTAATATTCTTTTGACCAATCGCCGGCAGTGTGCATCACGCGTTTATGGATGGCTCCGTACTGTCAATCACACTGTGCCCGGACACGGTCCGGAATTCATGACCATATAAGGGTCCGCACTTTCCCCTACAGTGTGGCCTCTGGTTGTAATCACTGCACTTCTGCAGATTCAAAGCACTTTTCGTGAGGCTATCGCACTGATACAGTAAGTCAACGAGTCTCTCTGTCCACATTGTTTTCTACAGTATGGATATAACACTGCGCTTGTGGCTGAAATCTGGGCCTGGGGCCCTCAATGAAGACCCAACTCAAAAGCAAACAAAGCTACTAACTGAGCAAAGCCAACAACAGTCAGTTATGTAATTATGCAACTGGCACAAACATGTTCCGCATACGTAACGGCGCTTTAAAGGCTCGGGCGGATTTGTGAACATTAAAAGAGCGGTGTGCGAACGTGTATATTCCCCGTTTCCTTTCCTAAGGCTTGAGTGTGAGAACACACCTGCAGAAAACACTTCCTCCAGCTGGCCAGCTGTGATGTGTGGGAATCTGGATAAGAAAACACACACACACACACACACACACACACACACACGCAGTGACAGGGAAAACATAGGGTTGAGGCCACAGAAAGACAGTAAAGAGGGATCCAGGGGGTCCCACTGTCGGCTGTTGTAATGGCTTCATCTCAGCATGGACAATAAAACTACAAACAAGGGGGTGGAGGCAACTCCCCATCCCCCTTTCCCCCTACGTGGTGTCCTGGTGGGGTGCATCCTCCTCACTAATCTCAGCGCCTTGCATTGACACAACTCTGCAAAGAGATCTGCCTGTTGCAGTCAGTTACCATCGCGTGTGAAGACGGGGCCTTTGATGCACTAGACCCGCGTGGGAATACGGTTTGGATCATAAGTACCGATCAAGAGAAATGAGCCGTGTTGATGTCTTCACTCATGAACGCTGCCATGCCTGACAATGTGTTTGTGTGTGTGTGTGTGTGTGTGTGCGAGAGAGGGAGTACATGTGTGTTTAGGTGCTTGTAGGCGTTTGTGTGTGTGTGTGTGTGTGTGTGTGTGTGTGTGAGAGAGGGAGTACATGTGTGTTTAGGTGCTTGTAGGTGTTTGTGTGTGTGTGTGAGAGAGAATGAGAGGGTGAGAGAGAGGGAGTTAGCACATGTGTCTGTGTGTTTGCGCATCTGTGTGTGACAGAGAATAAGAGAAAGAGACTGTACATGTGCTTAGGTGTGTGTGTGTGTGTGTGTGGGTGTCTGTGTCTGTGTGTGTGCGAGAGAGAGGGAGCAAGCACATGTGCAAGCAGTGTGTCTGTGAGTGTGTATGTGTGTGTGTGTGAGAGAGAGAATGAGAAGGGGAGAGAGGGAGCGAGCACATGTGTGTGTGCGTGTGTTTGTGTGTGAGACAGAGAGAGAGAGACAGCACATATTTAAGTGTGTGTGTGTGTGTGTGTGTGTGTGTGTGCGCTCGTGCACACCCGTATGTGTGCACACTGAAACTACTGAGCCTTCTGTGAGGTCTCAGTTTGCCTCTGAAAGCCATCACTTCCTTGCCATTGTTAGCTAAAACAACAGGATTCCCACTAACAATCTGCCCCAATCCCGGCAAATCCCCAGGCTGGAGCTGGCTTCAGCAGCAGAGTGCTGCATTCCTCAATCAGACCGCGGACAGCTGCTAATGGCCCGATCCACCATCCCCATATAAATATCAATGCACTGGACACACTGGAAGCACACAATGCAGAGTCTGCGGCCACGGTCAATGAACAACATTCGTCTAGACATACGGAGTGATGCTACCTTCTGGTTTTCCATTATAGCAGAAACTCGTACCAAGTTGCCTCGTTCATCATGAAAGCAGATGAGAATATCAAGTTATTTATTTAATTTTATTACAATTTAATTGTCTAACAAATTTAAACTTGCTTACTTTGTTGTCACGCAGAGAGCAAAAGTCTAGAGAGGTACTGAGTCTTTGCTTGAGACTTTTGCTGGGAAAACCCATCAATTAAAAATAAATAAGAGTAAATAACAGCAATTAAAACAACTTTGATTAATATTCATATCACCCATAATCTGTATGCTGAAGTGATATGTTCATTTTAAGCTTTTAACTGACAGAAACAGATAGGGCCCTGATATAACCATGCCTCCCTGCTGATACTGTTATGTGAATCAGCTTGCATGTCTCACTTACAAGTATAATTTCTGTCACATAGTATAGTATTTTGGATCATTACATCAAGTGTGAGAGTCTTATTCTTTCGTGGTTCAGTTCATCCCAGGCAACGAAAATCATAGAGCTGGCTCTGTTTATCAAAACCTGGTTACTAGGTCTGATTAACTGGTGGTGCCTACCTTGTCATTACACCAGCAGGTTTATGGCTACAGATTCCTGGATAATTATAGATGTGCTCTGTGGCATGATGTAGGAGAGTGTGGGAAACCTGCTAACCATAGGGCTATAATCTTGTGGTTCAACCACAGCAAGAAGTCAAGAGGACAATGTGGAGAAGATACAATCAGAAGCCATGTAAAATAACTCAGACAAACCACGTTGAGCGCAGGGCCCTCAACAGCATGGCCTGGCACTCTCACCAGGAAAGAAAGACAGTTTCCCAGGAGGACGGAATAGCAAGCACAGGCCATTGTACCAACGACAGAAACTTTTACACCCAGTGAACATTTTTTAGGAGAAAAGTTAGTGAAAAGGAATTCAGGTGAAAACTCCACTAGTAAAGAAGTTTTCAAGCCAAGTTGCACATATCCATTCTATATCCGAGTGAAACCTGTGCTATATTGGGGTTAACCTAATCAGTTTATGTCTAAAAGTCTCTAAACCTAGATTCCCTCCCTTCTAGACATCCAGATCCCAGATTTCTCTCTGGGCAACAAAGTTAGTGTGCAATGTGAATCCAAAATACTTTTATTAACTTCACAAAAAGACTACACATTCGAACAGTGCGCATCTCCAGGGCTATCCCTGATGAGACGGCTGTCAGAAAGAGTTTTGAGAAGGTGTCTTCTCAAAAGTTTGAGGTTAACTACCGGCCGCAGGTTCTAAGCCGGCAGGAGCCTGCACACAAGGTGAGCGTACAGGAAGGAAACGCAGCAGGGACCGTTTAAATATTTACCAGCGCCAGCGAGGGCAATGCACCTGAGGATCAGGGGGCCAATCTGCTCGCACAAATCGTTTCTTCCTGGTGCTACGCAGAGGCCAAGGGGGCAGTGAGGACACTACTGTGTTTCAATTAGCATACATTGTTTACACCTCAGCAGCTACCCTGCCTCGCAGTGGCACGGTATGGGGTTTCCCAGTCCAGTCAACACGGACTTGTTAACACAGCAAACAGGTGCAGACTGTGCACTCTAGTGTGACCTCCTGACCCCTCAGAAACTTCTAGACTCTTCCGGGGGACAGTTCCCAGCTCTTTTACTGTCCCCCCCCAGGAATACTGGACTCCCTTCCCTTATTCACATTAATGTTGTGGATACACCACAGCTGATTAATCAGCCTGGGAAGTTTTTGCAATGAGTATCTATCCAGCTACTGTGTCGGGATGTCAAGGAAGCAGGATTAATTTTGATGTGAAATCACAGGCGCCATTATGGCAAACAGAACAAGCTGAATTTTTTTTTTTTTTTTTTTTTTTCTTTCCCAATGATGTCTTATACAAAAATGTAAAAAGAGATTATGATGATGATGAAAGACATGTTTAAATGGCAGTTAGAGGACAATCCCCTGCAGTAGTCTATGAGTGTGTGCAGATGCTCATCCAAGCAGATCTTTTCATACATTTCCATGGTGTCAGATGTTAATTCATGAATTCACTGAACATATGTTTCTATAATGATTTCTTAATTCTACATGATTATCCATAAATAATCATATTTCATCGCAAAGGGTTAATACAATTATCAATATATTACATTGCTGCTGTTTTGCAAAGGACAAAATGATCCACACCAAGCAGAGAAATTCCATCTTTCCCGCTAATTAAAAAACTTTAACAGGTCCTCAAGATAATTATCCAGCTTTCAGTGTGCCTCCTCTCTCCTCAGTTTGATTGTGACGGTTCATTACACTTTAATGTGCATTCCTACATAAGAACATGCAATTAAGAGAAAATGCAACTGCTAAAGCCTTCATCTAACATTGTTTCAAAGACACATACAGTACACACAACAGAAAACCTTTAAAAAGCCAACAATACCCATTGTAATATAATTGCAAAAATTGCTTGTTTTTTATAATGATACACAAATAAGTAGTATTTCCAAACATAATGATGCAGATTTTATGTTTAACATGTCAATCATTACATTATTGTAAGGTAATTATTTGCCCCTTAGAAGGTATTTTTGCCTATTATTTTTGTAAAAGAATTCCAAATATGTGAAGGAAGCCATTAGGATTAACATTGGGATTTTCTTCCTCTGTTTAATGATTTTTGTAACGTTAATTTTGCTACCGTTTAATTTTCCACATAGCTTAACGTTGGTTACACATTTACAATGAACACGCAATGTAAAAATATGAACACATTTTTTGAAGCAGAGATCTGAAATGCTAAGACTGAAAAAATTCCTTTTTACTACCTAATGCGGGCATATTTGCTCTTTCTCATTTGACATTTTTAATTTACAGTCATTCAAATGAGAGAAGTTAGGCGTGCCTGAAATGACACGGGCAAACATGGTTTATACAACTCTGCAGGGCATGAAATTGAATCCGTCTTCCATTATACATTTGCACATTCAGAATAAAAACAAAATAGAAAACTAATTCTCCTAGGTGGCCAAGATATAACAAATTCAGACACAGGCTGAAATTGTTAAGTACCCAGAGGTTCAAAGCCCTGCCAGAAGCCTTCAGATGTTTACGGTGTTAAGTGCTTGTGGTAACTACAGCTTTTGTAATTGGTCAGATGGAATGCTGTCACAGATCTTATGAACAAGAGTTCGGGAACCCGATCCTTTGCCCTTCTAAAACGCCGCCACCACATCTCTTAAGAGAACAAATATTCCGCAAAAACTCCAGGGGCTTTCATCCCTGCTCTCGTCTTTTGAGCCCCGAAATCCGGGGAGGGCTTTCCGGTCTGCGGCCAAGAGTTCTCACCCGGGGGGCCCCACCCCGCCTGGATTTCCCTTCTCCGAAAAGGAGTGCTTAATCCCAGCCTGGCCGTTGTCAAGGTGTCTGACGGCGAGGGGCCTCGGGATGCAGGAATGAAATAAAACTCTGAATCAGTGAGGAGCTGAAGCGGGCGCGGAGGACGCCTCTCCCCTGCCCCCCTGGGGCGCAGGGAAACTCCTGCTCGTAGCAGTTACCGATCTTAATCTCCTCGCTTTTTTTAACAGCTGTCCGTGCTCGTACACACACCAGAATTCCTCGCGTGTCTGAGTCCATCAGCGCGCTCCACAAGTATGCGGCGGTATTTCGAGCCATCAATCCCGCTTCTAATTCCCGGGCCTCCCTGTGGGAGCTGTCGTGCCACTGAGTCCGGCACACTGCCCGGGAACAGGAGAGGCCAGGGGAAGATGGGGGACGGGGGGTAGTTGTTGAACAGAGCATGGTGGAGGCACTGAAATCTCACAGCAGCCCCCACCCCAGCACCCGTCTGTCTGTCAAAGCTTTCTCATTTTCAGCCCCCGCCATCATCATTCCAGACAGCCACTCGACTTTCTCAGGTTTAATTAAAACTTCAAAAAAAACCTAATCTGTCCCAGAGACTTTGGGTAGCTGGCAAAGCAGCTACATTTATCTTTTTTTTTTTTTTGTTTCAAAAAACCCCCGCCCCAATTTTACTGTTGCTCCCTGTCTCTCACTCCCTCTCTAAATCTACCTTCATCGCTCACCTCTCTCCCACGCCTTTCTTTCTTTCTTTTCTCCTCATCATCTATTCTCCATCTTTCATTGTGCCCTTTGCCTCACCCACTGTCACCTCTTCTTGTCATCGATCCTCTTTCCAGAATTCCTGAATTCAAGGATTCCAGAATTCCAGAATTCAAGGATTCCAGAATTCCAGAATTCAAGGATTCCAGAATTCAAGGATTCCAGAATTCAAGGAATCCAGAATTCCAGAATTCAACGATTCCAGAATTCCAGAATTCAAGGATTCCAGAATTTCAGATGTCATGGCCCCTCGTGAGGTTTAAGCGAGGCCCAGGAGGTGCTCGGCGAGGTTTCGAGCCTCCTCCTCCTCCTCGCCTGTTTATACAGAGACGTGTTTCTGAATGATTTTGACAAACAAGGTGCAGGTGGAGTTTGCAGGAGGCTGCGGTTCAGAGAACACCCGGCCCAGTAACTTCAGTAAACAGGCTTCCCGCGTGTGGATGTAAATATGTCGATATCCCCATTCAGGAAAAGATGTTGGAGATTGCCTTGAAATCTTAAGAAAATGGCCTCAAGCCATGTTGTGTTTTCTAAAAGTCAACATGAATCACAGCAGCCAAATCAGATAGGAATGCTGGCTGGGTAAAGTCACATGGTGGCAAAATGATTCATTCCCTTCCGTAATGCCTACTGGGGGGATTCATTCAGAAATCCTCTCAAGTCGAAAATATTAGGTTTTGTTTTAAGTTACTTTTAGCGTACCCTACCAGCAAATCTTGACATTATAAATAAGATTTCACGTCTAAGTATGCAGTACTTCTAAAATAGTAGCTAAGATTGATTACACATTACACATCATTTGATGTTTTGGGGATTTTTCCAGTGTTGGCAACTTTTGTAGTTACTTTTTGGAAATGGCAGCAGTATCATCAGATTGAGAATAAATGGCTGTGGCACTGGCAGCTTTGCCGTAGTATGTGGAAGAGTTCCTACTTGGACATGATTCTCCTGCATAAGCAATGAGCCAGCAAACATGGGACACCCTCATTCCTCTGTCTCTTTCCATCACTACTCAATAAAAGCCCATGTCTGCTGTGGGACCAGACGCTTCTACAGCGAAAGGCTTGGGGCTTTACAGGCACAAGCAGACAGGGCAACAGTGACTTCCAAAACCAAACACGCTCCCCGTCAATTCACTTCTCGGAGCCACAGTTGAAATCACAAATCAAACAGACATGTGTATAAACACAATACGACCATCGACATGGATTATTCTTTCATCTTTTCTTGTGAAAACTGCGTATTGAGAGTGCGCCCAAACTTCTTTTCAGGTCCCCCAAATGACTGTGGGGTGCACCGGGCAGCTAAGTCAGGTTAAGTACCCCTACCCCGCCATCTGCTCAGGGGTCAAGCCGAATCGGCCACAGGGTCGGTGACGGGCTCAGTAAAACAGGCAGGAGGTGAGAGGGAAAGAGTAAACAGAGAGAAACTGATAAACACGGAAGTGTTGCTGATAGCATCTCGCTGTCTGTTCAACATCTCTCCATCAGTGGCAGCCCTCCCCCCTCCCGCTGTCACACGCAGGCAGCGCATAATAACACTTAAGAGGGAAATGTTAGACAGACAAGCTGTCACGTCCTTCCTCTTCCGCCCAGCCGAGATTTAGCAGCCCCTTTAGCCCTGAGCGAGTGGGTGAGACTGCAGGATCTGAACAGAGACAAGGCACTGGTGGACACTTCAACTCGAAATCTCTTACATTATTTCAGACTAGACTCGTGGAAAAATAAAAGGTCTGTAAAGCAGACTTTTACTTACAATAAAGGAGTAGTCTGCATTCAGCAGTACTGTGGCCATTGACTTCTGATGAATTGATTTGCATTTCTACAGTGGCGTAGTACCAGCAAATGTAACAACATTTCTCTTCTTTCCGTAGCCATTGAACAGTGAATGTTTTCACAAAGGCCATTGAGCCGCACGTCGACACAGATCTGTACGGCTCGACAGCTTCACAAAACAAAATGTCTATAATCGCTTAAATGCTCCTCAAATCTCTCTCTTTGCTCTTATATTTTATACAGGACTCCATAGCGGCAAGTGAAGTACAAGAGAAAGAAACATTGGCTTCTCCTGGGAAATATCAGCACACACTGCCACCCCACCCGGGCATTACTGATCCAGCGTGATCAAACTGCTGGTTCCACAACAGCATGGAGCAGAATAAGAGTGGAAATGTGTCTCCTCCACCCATGGAGATCCAATCCCTCCGTCACCCCGTGAGGCGTGAGACAGCCCCATCCACACCTGTGTCCTGCTGTCTTTTCAAGTTCAACAGCAGCACGAAGAAAGGCTCCAAATGCGCTTCTTTATTTTTCTCTGAAGAGCCTCAACGCTAACATTCTTCTCCGGGCATTCCTGAACTCCCCCTGCATGTCAGGGGACGTGGAAAAGGATGAGGTTTCAAGATGAGAATGGCGGGAGCAGTTGCACGTCATCCGTGATTAAAATTTCAACTTTTTAAACAGTGCGCACATCAGCATAGCGTATGCAATGTATACGAGAAAGCAGAAATCGATCAAGTGTTATGTTTTTTTTCTATAAGTGTTAAATGGGGTTTAACAATCAGGTTTTATGATTTATTTCACATTTCTACAATAAGAAAAACTTTGCCCAGTACACTGAACATACACATAAAGTCTCCATTTCTTGCAGTAGTGTTACATGGGAAGCAGCTTTTAAAATAACATCTACAGTCAGCTTCATGAGTTTTGTCATCAATAATGCATCCAGTACTCCACATGCACACGTGCATTTGATAGGTGGCCATCAAGCGAAATAAAAAGGTGACCCAGCGAGGCAGCACTGATATAATAAGGGAAACCAAGGTGGCATTGTGTGGAGTCCAGAACCACAACGCAGTGAGCCTGAGTGCCAGATGAGTCCTGCATTTAGCTGATCAGGCCGAAGCCTGGAGAATGCGCCTAATGCGATGTAATCCACCTTCACTTGCCCACCTACAGACGCAGTAAACAGTGCAGAGTCATCTATTCAGCAGCTGCTGATCAGTCTTCGCTGAGCTGCCCAGTGAATGAGCGTGCTAATGTCTTCTCCCTCTAATTAAAGCACTTAACCTAATGAGTAGCATAATGTGCACCCCCACAACAGCCACCCCTCCCATCATTCTCTCTGCTTCCAGCCAAATGGGGGGGGTTGTGACTCCAGTCACCATTATGCCAAGCGCATAGACGCTTTCTTCCGCAGCCAAGGATAACGCGTTTCTGCACAACACGCTGAATTTCCTTTTTTTATCTACTTAATCTCCTCGCATAATACAGGTGGCTTAAAAAACTACTGGCTACACACAAGAAACAGGGCTTCAGCATCAAACAATAGAAGGGAAGAGAAAAAATCTGGTACGTTTTTTTTAAATGAACTCTGCCTACCATTAACCTCCTGTCAAACATCGTAACCTCCATAACCAAACACAGTGGTCCCACCGAACAAGGCTCTGCTTCATAATAATATTCATGCAGCGCTTTTCAATTAAATGATATAGAAATATGAATGTAATTAATCCCTAGGGTACATTACATCTTTGCATCACTCAAAGGTTCACAGTGGTTATAAAAGCAATGTTGAAGTACCGCGGCTTTTATATCCAACGGTGAACTTATTTCATCTTCTTCTGTTTTTTTTTGTGAAATACAAAGCTTCACTCAAGTGGGCATGCGGAGACCTTCCACTTACAAACAGCAACCCAAAGAAAAAGATGAATATCAAGACGGTATTTAAGAGTATTTCCAGAAAATTCCACTCGCAAATGCCACAAGAAAAGGTAGAAGAATGAAAGGAAGAGAGAAAGGATAGCCGATTCATGCCCAGACGGGGAAGCAGAGGAATTCGAACATCGGTGCCAGATTCTGCTAAATGCCACAAACAAGCAACAGCCACTGGAATCACCCACCAAAGAGGGATACCAATAGCCGTTGTGAAGGGATGCGCACAGTAAGATGTCCAACGTTAATTGAACTCTAACAGAATGCAGAAGAGTCTAACGGGGACCATATACTCTGTAAGGGTTGATCTGAACACCGAACATTTTACTGTGTCGCTTTGACTGAGCCAGTGTCTTCCTGAGGGAGGTCTGTGCACTCCAGAGCTCACAGTGTTCCAGCCCTGGGTTATGTGTACTAGCTTGAAGCCAAAGCACTGCCAGCATTGTAAAGTAGCAAGCAGAGTTTCCCCACACACATCGCTGCAGCCTGGCTTTGTCAGATACCACGGCAAGGGCTTTGGTGATCTGACGGAATTTAAAATCTCTTACGGTAAACTTTGAGACCACAGCTTTAAGTGAAGTGCAATTTAAAAAAACCGGTTTGTTCCATTAAAGAAAAATGTGAGACCCAACAAAACTATTTGCAGACTATTTTATGGTTTCGTGTTGATGAATGCTGATCGATTCCTTTATTTACTTTTAGGTGCAGTTTCTCCCAGCTCCCAATTATCCAAATTAAAACTACATGAGGTAGCTTTTTTCCTATCGTGTGGACTTTCAGAGTACAAAGATATGGATTACACTGAGACAGATGCTGAAGCCTCAAATCTGCCAAGTTGTGTGTAAAACACTTCAGGAGCTCCATTCTGACTTATGTAAAACATTTCAGTACACGTCATTTGGCTGATGCTTTTATCCAAAGCGACGTACAGTTGATTCTTAGACTAAGCAGGAGACAATCCTCCCCTGGCGCAATGCAGGGTTAAGGGCCTTGCTGAAGGGCCCAACGGCTGTGTGGAATAACATTAGGGGAGGACAGAGGTGTCGCGCCAGAGTACACATCTCCACTGCAGGGGGGCAGGTCTGAGGTGTGCGGTGGCAGTTAAACCACACACCAATTTCACAGGGGCAACATTTGATTTGCTGTTTCCATGGTGACAGTACTCAAAAAAAGTTGCAGGTGTTTCAAACCCCTGCAGAGCCAAATAGGTTTTACTCTATTGCAGATACCCCTCACGAATCAGACAGCCAAATCTGTGTGAGAGAGGTTGTCCAATCATTTTTTACCATTTCGCTTTTCTGAGAAAAAAGGCTGAGATGAAAGCTCCTTCGAAATGCCATTTTAAACGGCTGGCACGGTTTGATGAGGAGGAGGACATTTCCGACATCCTCAACGTCTGTGATTTCGAGGGGGCCTGACAAAATGGCAGCCATTGAAATGGTGATGTGGCAAATAATAATAAGTGGCAGGACCACTTTCTAATGAATGCCACAACATAGCACACCAATCTCAACCAGATTAAACAATGTGGGTGAGAAACCGACAGAGCCAGATACAAACTGTAGTTCAGGAAGCCTTTGTCAGCCACTGCGCAGAACAATTGAGATTTCCTACGTTTTTTTCTGAAAATTCTCCTTGATATGATCAAGGCTTTTCAGACAGTAATGACTTGACAAAATCAGAGGGACAAAAAGGCACATTAATCTGATACATTGTTTGTTAGTGCCAGCATCTCTGGTTGAATCTCACAAGAATATAAGCAATGGTTGCATGTCCAAAACTAAGCATTAACCCAACTAACAACCAAAAAAACTGATCCCATGCCTAGCACTGTGGCACAGACGAGCAGACTAAGCTGAAATGAGTTTGTCCTGGGCTCTCCTGCCACATCCACATTAGATGAGATGAGATCTTGACCCGAGACCACTAAAATATTGTTAACTGTAAAACGATGCCTTCTAACGGACCCAAAGGCACAATAAAGAGCGTGGTGCACGGACAACCGGAGGCGACGTCTTAACAACGTTCACTCCGGCTCCTCGGGCCAAGTCCCGCAGACAAACACGGCGACGGTGCACCCACGTCGAACGGCCGCCATTTTGTTCCGAGCGGTGCAGTGCAGGGGGGGGGGACCGGCGTGTACAGTAAAGCAAAGCCGCACCTACCTTCCACGCAGTGCTCCACGTCCTCCAGGTTCCTCAGGGTGATCCTCATCAGGCTGGAGCTGAGCATCAGCTCGTTCTTGTGGGCCGGCCACATGAAGGCCGGGGCCAGGTTGACGAAGAAGATGCGGGTGTCCCCGGTGGCCACCTGGTTGTCGCAGATCCCCGGGTCGCCGAAGCCGCCAATCATCACCTTGTTCCCGCCGTCGAGCAGAACCTCGCCGTTCACCATGGACTTCCCCTTCAGGTACCTCCACACCCGCACCTTTCCCCGCACAGCCAGGGAGGAATACAGCATGTTAACGCGCGCACCGCACACGGTCTGTCTCAACAGGGGTTTTAGTCTTGTGCTGAGAATTACTACCCTTATTTTTTTTCTCTCTCAAGTCGAAAATATTAGCTGGTTTTAAGCTCGCTTGACAGTAACTTGCTTGAAATGTTTGGGGGTTTTTTTACCCCAGAGAGAAATCATGAATCACGTCAAACTCTCACACCTCAATTCAGAACAATAAGATCTAAATATAAGACAACCTCAGCAAGATATAAAATGTTTTCAAAAATGTGCACTGCAAAAACAAAAAAATAAGACACTCTTTTTGGTGGTGGAGACTAGCCTCGGGCGTTTAGCCGTCTTTATTATGCAGATTTTATTCATTTGGTTTGATTAAAGGATTCATTTAAATACATAATCACATCCTTAAGGTTGTAAGAGGCACAGGACGAAAGCAGAATGAAAGCAAGAAGAAGGTCACACAGTTAAATGCACACAAGTGGTTTTTCATTCACCTGCACAAGTAAGATAAAATAAAATAAATGCTTAAATACCAACGGACTGTGTAAATTTATAGTGTAATTATTTTGTGATTGAATGAATACCCCTGAAAAATGCAGTGTTTATTGGGTTTCATGTAACACCTTGGCCATGAATGAACTGCACACAGCTGGTGGAACAACGCCCTGTCTTTCTGATAATCAGTAATTGAAAGCCACCTAGCAAACCTGCAAGGACCTGCCTGCCAACAAAGACTACATGCATCCTGGCCTTGTACTTCCAAAGCTCAGAAAAAGGGGAACAGAAAACAGAGCTTAGTGGTTAAGGCTCTGGACACTGTGGCCTCGGGGGAAGTGGGAATATAACCCCAAATTGGGACAGCCCTACACTGTGGCTCTTGCTGTCCTCGTAACCAGCAGAAATGAACACGATCCACTAACAAGATCCAGAACGCAACAAGCTGCATCTTGTTTGCTATGCACATTTTTACAATTATAATTGAGTCATTGTTTTGAGAAGGAAGGTACGACACAAAATAATGCTTTGCTTGTCCTGAGCAAAAGTCGAAATCCCTAAAGTAGGCAGGATATGAAAGGAAGAGGGGAAACTCCATCTGAACTGCGTACCTGGGAAAGGTTCAACGGACAGGAGAAGATCACTGATCAGTTTCGGGAAGTGCGATTTGAGCAAAACAGACATACTGGAGGAAGGGTTGGTGTGACACATAGTTCTTATCTGATTACATACACTAGGCCAGACAGTAGACTTGCTGAAAAGGGGCACACCTAAAATCTATTCAAGCATTTGGCACCATATTCAGTATCATGTTCTGGATTTTATCCGCGAAGAACCAAAACACAGTATGGCACACTGTATACTTATTCACGAGATGCCGTCCATTGGACAGGTTCTTATCGGTATGTTAGGCAAAAAAATGACGCTAAATAATTATATATTGTTTAAACTATGACTCAACCGATTAGAATAAACAAGCCACAAACTAATCAAAACAGAATAGCAAGCAACAAGTGTGTAATATCTACGGAGGCGACCAAAACAGACCCAAGGCTTTCTGCAGCATTCGTTTATTAAAACATGGACAATTGAACTTACCAGTTTACAAAATTACATTGTAGGCCTACATTAACCAATTAACGAAGAACCTACAAAATATAATCAGTAATGCAAGGCATTTCATATTACAAATACACCATGCTTTTGCCACAGTTCGTGCTTCGCAGGCAAAAACAACCATGTCCACAAAACAAGCGACAGAAAGCTTCAAGGCTGCGCTTCAGTTCCATCCACTAACTTACGCTCGTTGGCGCTCACGCTGTGGTGTGATCTATTTTTGGCTTAATGTTTTTACTAGCAGATACTTTTCGGTAGCCCCGAGCTACGCACGGAGATGCCTCCGCTAATGTGGGAAGAAAGTACTAATTTAGCGTTGCATGTGTCGCGCGCTCGGTGTGCTCCGTCGATCCAACAGAATGTGCGAACTCGTTTCACAGCTGCCGGGGTTCAGAAGCACTTCTTTTAAGTGTCACCAAGGGAGGTGATCATCCCGGATCTGAGACCTTCAGATATCCTTAAACGCCATAAAATTACAATTTACTATTCGCAAAACAGCAAGCACCTACTGCCCAAAGGATAAACGAGCACGTTTTACAAAACTAGATCGCTAGTCACTGTGTTGCCTTTTGTTCTTGACTTACTGCTGTCCCGCAGTACTTGTAGATGTAAGGCAAGTGAAAACGTTGTTTACTCGCAACGCATACATAGCCACAATTAAATCAGATTAATCTATAATAGCTACATGATCAAGAACCCCGAATCTATTCGGGTAGAAGCCTGGTGCAGAAACGTGACATAACAGAAACCAGAATGAGCAACCCAGCGGATATCCTAGCCTTAACAGGTGAATGGTATAATAATTCGCGTTTCTATTATTTATGGTTATTGTGCAGGCTTGTACTGACAAGCAACTTGAGGCAGCACACTTTCTGACAGATACGTTATGTTCTGGTATATAATGTCGGAAGTTTTTTTTAATAGTATTTATCCGATGGGAAATTAACACAGCAAGTGAAATTGAAAAACAAAAACAGAGGTATAGCCTAACTTGTTTACGCTTAGGCTACTGCACAATCAAAACAAACAGGCTACACGGGTAAACTGTTTCTGCCATAACCGGACTCTCGCGGCCCTATGGTGAGCACCTCCTTCACTCCGGCTCACTTCAGGCAGTTTCTCACGGCGATCTCACCTTGCAGGAGTACGTATTGTGCACCGGGTCCATGTTCATGATTTCCTCCACAGTTCCAGTGAGAACGATGTTCGCCTCCTCTTCCCTTTTCTCAAGCTCTTTCTCCGGACAACTTCCATGACAGCAACGTTGATTCAAAACCGCAACTATAACCACTGCCCACCCATACAAGTTTATAGTCCGTCTCCTCTGCATGATCGCAAAAAAATAAAAAATAAATAAAGGGGGAACACGGCTAAAAAATATGATTTACAGCGTTATTTCAACCGCTCTTGCAATCCCAAACAGCACTATTAAAATGCAACCAGAAAAGAGGAAAATTCCCGCTTTCCACAATGGCTTACACCTTATCCCAACTTCCCTGTAAACCAAAATAGCCTGCTTGTAGCATCTAAACTAAACGCAACAGAGCAGCTACTTTGTTGCAAGCCGGCTGGAAGAGACGACGAATTCTTTCTCAAGGAATGTGCAACACTGCTCTCCCCTCTCTCTCACTTGGTCCTTCTTTCACAAGAATGACGCTACTAATTTGCATGCAATCTGAATTGCTGATAAGACTGCTGGGTTTGGGGGGGGGGGAGAGGAGCCTTGATTCTTTCAGTTCCGAAACTGTTGTAAAACGCCACCCCTTGGAGAAATTGCGGCTGCAACGCGACAGCCTTGATCATATTTAAAATTCAAAGCGCAAGGTGGGGAGAACACGCTAAACTTCCCACCAGCCGATTTACCGGCGACTCGTAAAACGCTGGCATTGGCTAAATATGCAAAATACCCGGGCTGCTTTGGCTGTAGTTATGTTTAAATAGTAGGCCTACTTTAAATCCATTCGTCTATTTTGACCGTTTACCCATTCGCTAAGGCCTAATTTAATAGCAGCGATGTAGATTGGTTCTAATTTGGTTTGCAATGTTCATAGAGCGTTTCCATGTGTGCAATTCTTTGCGTCGGTCCTTTTTTGATGGAGACAGTGAGCACTTTACCACTCTCTTAAAGCTGTAATTTCAGGACTAGCTCATCTATTCCTGGAAAATGACAGGGTTTGCGATGTGCTGTCGAACGTAACAGCCATTTGTGCAGATCTAGTCACGTTAATGTAAACCAAACGTTTCCCTTGTACACTTCATTGCGAGTACCCAAATTAGTAAAAACCGCAAACAAAATGTTTAATCTGTGTTGGCTACCTGTGATTGGTTTTATCGTTCCATTCACGGGCGTCCACGGACTTCTTAGGGGCATATGGTTAAAATAAAAAACGCCACCTGTGGTAAGTTAAAAAAAAATCTCTGCCGTCCAAAAGTGCACTTTTGCTGTCTCAGGACAGGGGGAGTCTATCTGTGCACGTGCCAGATTCCATTACATTAAAAATTTAACGAGATGCAAAAGCTATTTTGGAACATTAAATTATGTGCTCAATTACAGTTAAAAGTATCATAACGGAGTTGATTTTACACTGAAGATTTTCCTGTGTAAAAAAAAAACTCCATCAGTTATGTGTACCTGAATTCATTACGATAAATTAAATCGAGACGCTTGATGCTACTTTTTGTTTATTTTTGAAGCGGAAAATGGCATAATTTTGTTAACTGCCTTGTTAGCAGACGAACTGCAGCATGTGTGTGAATGTGTGCGCGTGTGTCAGAGTGCGTGCACGGGCGTATGTGTATGTGTGGGAGAGAGAGAAATATCTTTTCTATAAATATTGCAAAAGCATTTTATGCTTAAGTGGGTGCCGTGGCGCAGCAGTATACGGCTGCACAGTATGACTGATGGTCTTTAAAGTGACAAAACTTGAACTGTGTCCAGAACACATTTCGGATGTCTACTGAATCATTTTTCTTTTCATGGGCGGAATGGGGAGAGCTGCAGACTGAATAAACTATCATTCAACTGTGTAACCCTCTGTCAAAAAGTCTTTAATATCCTGCCCACCAAAACATGAGTTGAGTTACAAAGTGAAAATGATTTGAAATGGTAACAGCGTCCTTATGCAAGATCTAGAATGAGATAACACAGGAAACTTCTCCATTAAAGCAATTATTTTCCATGTGCATAGTCATTCAGTGTCCCATTCCATAAACCTTGCAGTAGATGACCACGTGGATGTGGCTGAATTTGGTGCCAAGGAGACCACAGTAAAATAACATAGCTTCTGATGGTTTTCAGAAATGTCTTTTTAGCTTAATGTGCAGCATGTTATCTAAATGACTCCAGGATGTGATGCTGGCGTCTTTTCTCCGAAGGATGCTGGTGGAAGCCCACTTTCCCCCTGGTGTGTCTGTTCAGAGCTTATGAGATAGCGCTGCTTCTGTCAGAAATTGCCTGCTGTTCAGTGAATTTACTTTTGATGAGGAAGAGACACTCCATCTGCCACAGGTATATGGCATTGCGAAAACTCTCCTTGAGCGAGTGCCAGGATATTATTTGCACTTTTTTGATGGCTATATGGGAATTTATGTACCCCAAAACAGTGTACACAAGGTTAGTCTTTTCAAAATCAACCACACATTCAAACATTGTTGAATTATTAACAAGCAATTACAGTACACAAGGTGGCCTGCTACCTTTAAACCCAGCCTGTGTTTTAATATCTACCATTCTTGTTCTGTTTTTCTTTCTCCCTTTTTATCCTCTCTTCCTCTCCCTCTGTCCCTCCTCCTCTCCCACTCTATCTTCCTTTTTCTCTCCTTCTCTCCCCTCTCCCTCCTTTTCTCTCTCTGCCTCCCTCTCTCCCTCCTTTCCCTCTCTACACCTCTTTCCCTCTCCCCTCTCTCACTCCCTCCCTCCCTCTCTCTGATAAACAACTGCAGTGGAGCATTAAGTGAGCAGTGTCTGAATAGTTCAAAGGAGACATGGAGCAGTCTGTAATTAGCTGTGTGTAGCTTATCTGATGAATGCACCTGTTATTTCCCCCAGTAAACAGGCTCTGGCCAAATGCCTTGTTTGTTTGCATGAATCAGCATTATTTCAGTCTAATAGACATTTGAATGTCTTTGCATTCGGAAAGGAAGGATGCGTCTTGTTTAAGAATTTCTACATTCTTCACTGGAGTCATGAGTTTCCCCTGATAAGTTTGGATGACACACCCACACCAAAAATAACAGAAGGATGAAGATAGAGCAGTGTGTCGAATGTTTTGTTAGTCATCTGTTGCGCCATAGTATTCGGTGGATTGATGATTGTGAGCATGGTTACCACAGCCAGGACCGGACTGGGAGCAGCCTACCTTGACCAGGACCGGACTGGGAGCAGCCTACCTTGACCAGGACTGAGGGGGTGTGGGTGGTTAGTTGGACAGATTATGATCACAAACTGGGAGGGGTGGCATTGGTGTGGGCTTTCGTCAGAATTTCCAGATGGCCAACCCAGCCATGTCCGGTGTGGTCGCTGCACCGTTGCGCAGATAGTGAGAGACTGTTCGCTCTCCTTTATAGCGGACGGTTCTCGTTGGGAGGCCCCTACTGAAACATTGATGGACGCTCAATATCCATTCCATTGCATCACAGTGGAGCATAACGCACCTGTGATTGGCTGGCTGGAGCCATTGTAATCAACCTCATTTCTCAAGCACTCACCTGATGTGGTTTTCCAGGCCGGTACAGGCCCATTTGCAGTGTAACTACACAGGGCTGTTCTTTAACCTCCTAAGACCTGCACTCTTTTTTGGTATGCATTTTTTATTTCTCTTTGCTATTTGGGCTTATTGGGACCTGATAAGTATAAAAACTAAGCATCATCTTTTGACAGGATGTAGTTTTTGAGAAAAATGATGTCCACATATGTGGACTCTCGGTCTTAAGAATGAAGTATTATGGTTGTACAGCGCAAAATGTGGAGTCCACGCATGTGTACGCTAGGTCTTAGGAGGTTAAAAGATACACTGGCAAAGATCAACATTCATGACGTGCCAAAATTCACATCATGTAAACTTTGCTGTTCATTAAGGCCGTGTCTACATCAGGGCATAGGCATAGATTAAGATGGGACTGCAAGCACAACAACCCCCTCCATGGTCTGCGATGAGGTTCTTAGCCCCCTGGGTCCGTGATCCTAAATCCCCAGACCCCCCCCCAACACAATTCCTCGACGATCTTAACCCTCTGGCGGGTCGGAAATCACAAATCCCCAACCTCCCCCTCATCCTGGGTTCCTGATCATGATCTTAAATCCCCAGACCCCCCCCCCCCCACACACACACACTGACAGGTCAAACTCTGCCTCTCAGGGGTTACGCCCCTGTCTTGAAACATAAGAAATAGTGTTCCCAGGCAACAATTCAGCAGTCATTTTCCCCCCACAGATATTTGAGCACATAAAAGTCTAGCAGTGAGCGGGCTTCAACAGGCCAATGACTCAACTGAGAAGACATGCAGGTGTTTTCTGTCACTTCTTTTTGTCGTCACTCAATTCATAACCTGTAAAACAGATGCAATTACACTTAAACCATCAGGGAGACAAAAGCGTAGTCCCTGCAGGCACGGATTCGATGTAGGAGGATTTATTCTTCATAAAAGTACGTCATCCAGGTTTACACAGTCTCTCACTCACATGTTAGTACTCCAGTGGTGAAATGTGGAGCTTAGCCATATTACATTTTTGACAGTCATAGACAAATATAATTAAAGCAGCATAATATAGGCCTACCATTGATTCAGAATATAAAAGGCCCCCGTATCACATCTTACGGTCTGGTATATCTTGAGAGTGTTTGTGGAGTGGGCTGTTAGCTAATCATTCCTTTAAAATCTGCAAATGTGCAAATGTGTGTTTCCATACCCATGGAGAAAACACAAATAACACGGATACTACCAATGTCTGTAGTCATTGTGGTCTTTTACAGTAGGAGCACAGTGTGTAAAGCACCTCACAATTAACAATAAATACAATAAAAAGCGCGGAGCTTCACAAGAAAATGCACTTACAGATGGAAAAGAATAAAATGATTGTTTGGTAGTTTGGTAAGATACTCAGGACGATTAACAATACAAACAAAACATAAGCCAACTGTGAATTACAAATTACTGATTGCTTCAAAAATTATAAATATGAACAGTGATGAAATAGCATTATGGTGAGTATATGGCAAGTGATTATGCCAAAAGTAACCATGTCACCAAATTCTATGACACAAAAAGGTGAATTATAATTGAGACATGATCTCAGAATAGCATAGGCTGTGTTCTCTCTGGTAACCTTCCATTAAATGAACTGCGAATACACATCATGCAAATATGACATATTTGCGCATCACAGTATTCATAGCAATTTCCTATAATATTTGAATCAGGAGCATGGGAACAGAACAGCAATTACCCAAACCTAAATTACCAGTTTGTATTTATTTACCACTGAAACCTCCACTGTGGAGAATCACAAATAGATCAGACAGAGGCAAAGGCAAATAAATCTGAGGCCTAACAATGTTAGCAAGGAACTACAGATGGCAGTTTCAAGAGATATTCTTTGCCAGTATATTGCCACAATACTGCAACATTTGAGTTTTCATTGAAATGTTATGAACTTTGGCAGTGAATGATACCTGAGCTGAATAATACAAGAGTTGGCCAATATAATATTTCCTGACTGTTAATTCATCATGTCAAGCACTAGTTGGCTCACTTTAAAGTACCTATAGAATAGAATACATTTGATGAAAACTTTGGCCTTGCCTGAAATTTCTAAAGTGTTCTGCGTTAAGAGCTTGCAATTATTACAGGTATAAATTGCTCAGATATGACTTTAGATTATCTTCAGTTAGGCCTAAGAGGAGAAATGAAGAAATATCTGAGTTATGAACACAGATACAGAAACATAATGAGTTCTGGTCTTTCACAACCGGCACATATTAAAAAGTCTAATTAGTCCAGGAAGGATTCATTGTACTGTACAGATTTCATTTAGTTTGTAGATTGAACAATTATTCTAAATCAAAGAACTATCCAGCTCTTGCCATAAGTCAGGCTGCATTGCATAATTGAGACAATTAAAAAATATCAGCTAAACATGAAATCCTGCTAGGCCTATTAATAAAATAGAGTAAGATGAAAAACAGTGATTTCTATTCAAAATAAGCACATATTTATTTAGAAATAATTAATAAAATTATAATGATAATGATTCATATTTATTGATCACTTTAAAATGTATTATGACACAGTAATGATGTCTGTCTGTAATCGGAAACATCCTGCATCTAAAACTACTGCACAGACACTAAGACATTGCTGCATCCATATCAACTGATATTTGAGTATTGTAAGACAATACAGAAACTATGGTGCCCACAATGCCTCTGTGCAAAGTCATTAAAAATAGCTATGTCAGGTACAGTACAACAAAAACTTTTACATTTTTATCCAGTTTAAACTATTTTTGTCACATATGTTGTCATAGCTATACATCTGGCAGTTTGGGATTTGGTCACATTTACAGTATGTGCCATATGGGCCCCAGGCAGATGTTTCTTCTTCCACAGAAGTACACAAACCTTCTTCTTGTTCTCATTTAATGAAAACTGTCAAGAAATTGCACCTGTACATGTGCACACACACTCCATCTCTCTCTCTAACACACATGCACACACGCATGCACGCATGCACGCACACACGCACGCACACGCACACACTCCACGAACACACACACTTACATACACACACTCACACACCACACATACACACATGCACGCACGCACACACTCCACGAACACACACACTTACATACACACACACACATACACACACACACTCCACACACTCACACACCACACATACACACACACACACACACACACACACACACTCACACACCACACATACACACACGCACACACACACACACACACACACACACTCCACACACTCACACACCACACATACACACACACACACACACACACACACACACACACACACACACACACTCACACACACACACACACACACACACACACACACACACACACACACACTCACACACACACTCACACACCACACATACACACACACACACACACACACACACACACACACACACACACACTCACACACACACACACACACACACACACACACACACACACACACACACACACACTCACACTCACACACACACACACACACACACACACACACACACACACTCACATACACACACCAGAGTAGCCTCTCGGGCTTCATCAGCCGTTCCTCCTGTGTGTTTTGCTGCATTGGAGAGACAGTGTATCAGTCCCTCAGCTCTCTGCTGAAGAGGACAGTGTGCCCTGGACAGGTTGCCATGTCTCTCTGCACAGCACAGAGGCAGGGTGTGTCTACCTGCCAGCCAGGAAGCGTGGCCTGGACACCTGCTTCTCCGTCACCTCCATGTACTTTGTGCTACTGCCTACAACATGCCCTGGGTCTCACCCCATCATTCCCCATATCTCCTAGAGCAGGGCTGCCCAACCCTGTCCCTGGAGATCTACCGTCCTGTGGGTTTTCACTCCAATCCTAACAGAAGTGCACCTCATTCAACAACTACAGCAGGGCTGCCCAACCCTGACCCTGGAGATCTACCGTCCTGTGGGTTTTCACTCCAATCCTAACAGAAGTGCACCTCATTCAACAACTACAGCAGGGCTGCCCAACCCTGACCCTGGAGATCTACCGTCCTGTGGGTTTTCACTCCAATCCTAACAGAAGTGCACCTCATTCAACAACTACAGCAGGGCTGCCCAACCCTGACCCTGGAGATCTACCATCCTGTGGGTTTTCACTCCAATCCCAACAGAAGTGCACCTCATTCAACAACTACAGCAGGGCTGCCCAACCCTGTCCCTGGAGATTTACCATCCTGTGGGTTTTCACTCCAATCCTAAAACAGCACACCTCACTCAACAGCTAGAGATTAGCAGAATCAAGAGCTGCTAATTAGTAGAATCTGGTGTGCCCAAATGAGGGCGGACTGAAAATCCGCAGGATGGTGGACCTCCAGGAACCAGGGTGGGCAGGCCTGTCCCAGAGCAGGACATTTTAAACCTGCAGTCAGGGGTGCCATATGGTAGGCAGGTAGGTTGACAGGGGCCCACAATTTCGTTTTGCTGTAATTGTTCGGGGATGGGGTGCCCTGGGGCAGTGGGATCTCTTCACGGGGCCCAAAATCCCTTCTGTTGCATTATGCTTTCTCATGGATGCTTCCTGGGGATTGAGCTGCTAATATTTAGCAGATGTCTCCGGCTAACGGAATACTGTATCGCTTTTCATCACACAACATGTTTTTAGGCCTAAATAAAATTGGCGCAACACATTTTTTGCAATCTTCAAAAGTAAACATGGGTGAGCACGGAAATACAGTTATTCACGACATAATAAAGCAAAAAGCATGAACTTTCATAGCACTTGGTTGAATAATAGCAAATATTATATATTATATATATTATATATTATATAAATATTATAATAGATATTAGCGGTGGCTATACTTCATGTGTCTCTTAAGAGCTCCGCATCCCAGCAGCCTCTGGCAGCCGTACTGTAATTCTTTTTGGGCTGGGCGTCTGACTGACTGAGGGAAGCATACGCGTTGTTCATGGGAGGGGAATGCAGTGTTTGCTGTGGGAAGCATTCCTCCACACCCCGCTAAATCATCCCGCCGCAAACACAGAGCTGCGGGTAAACAGGTCGTCTTTGGCCGGCCGGCTGGCAGGGGCCAGATGTTGTCCAGCTCTGCAGCGTCAAGTCCAAACAGGAGGCCCCCCCCTCGCTCACACCTGGTTCTGCCCCCTCATCCACCCTCACCCCCCTCAGCCCCCTCATCCACCCTCACCCCCCTCATCCACCCTCCCAAACGCCAGTGGAATGCGCTCTCATCCCTCTGGTCGCTCGGCGAAGAGAACGGGCGAACGTCTGAGGGGCCGCGGCGCTGCTGTCACACCCGCCGTCTGAGAGAAGGAGGGAGAGAGAGAGAGAGAGAGAGAGAGAGAGAGAGGGGGAAGAGACAGAGAGAGGGGGAGAGAAAGAGAGAGAGGGGGAGAGAAAGGGAGGAGGGAGAGAGAGAGAGAGAGAGAGAGAGGGAGAGAGTGGGAGAAAGAGAGAGAGAGGGGGAGAGAAAGGGAGAAGGAGGGAGAGAGAGAGAGAGAGGGAGAAAGAGGGAGAGAGAGAGAGGGGGATAGAGAGTGAGAGAGAGGGGGGAAGAGACAGAGAGTGAGAGGGGGAGAGAAAGGGAGAAGGTGGGAGAGAGAGAGAGAAAGAGGGAGAGAGGGGAAGAGACAGAGAGAGAGGGGAAGAGACAGAGAGAGAGGGAGAAAGATGGAGAAGGAGGGAGAGAGAGAGGGAGAGGGGAAGAGAGAGAGGGAGAAGGTGGGAGAGAGAGAGAAAGAGGGAGAAAGACAAGAAAAGAGATGCAGTCGTCTGCTGTTTGTCCAGAGGTGTGAGGTCCCTGCACTGTCGTCAGCACGGTCAACACAACCGGCAAACAGACCCCATCTGGACCCATCTGGACCCCTCGTGGCTAACCCCATGGACAAAGGACAAGACTGGGGTGATTTCAGTTTTCAAAAAAGAGGAAGGGGTGAGGAGGGGTCATGAACATGATACATACATTCTCATAAGATAAGATAAATATTAGCTAGCCACGATAAGATGCGCACAGCTGTTGGGCCCTTGAGTGTGGCCCTCCACCCTGCATTGTTCCAGGGGGGATTGTCCCCTGCTTAGTCTAATCAACTGTAGGTAGCTTTGGAAAGATCAGCTAAATAACTGTCATATAATGTCATTACAATTGATATATGTGTGTACATATATAGTAGATAGTCAACTGCTGAAAATAGCATATTGTTACAAATATGGAGGATACAAACAAGAATATTTCAGGGTGTGCTTTCTCCTGCAATACCTATATGGTATGTAATACGAGGACGTAATAAATGTTTTAAGAGACAAGGTCAAAATCTGGAGGAGGAGATACGATGAGACAGAGATGCCGCGTAAATTATTTTCTTTATTCTGAAGCCGTTCTCGTAAGTACATGAAAACAAAGTTATTCCACATATATAATCTAATTCCTCTGACAGACGAGAGCAATGAACTGCAGGAACGGCAGCAGAAAGCTTTCTGAGAACGTCGTTGTGCATTTCTCCTGAGTGCCGGAGCTCGGAGTAAGGGAGGAGTGCACAGGATTTACAGGCCATCGGCTTTTATAGAAGCAATTCATTTGGAGCGAGTTCTGGCATAAAGCACGGCAAGTCAATTAGGAGATGAGTCCGCAGAGGGCATTCTGCTCTCCCACGCCGCCATAAATTAATTCCCGATCAAAGCGTCTCTGTCGGCTGACGGAGTCGTCGAGATGAAAACGAAGTCATCGAGATGACTTTAAAAAAATGTTTTAGGGTGCCAGTTTTTTTTTTTTTTTTTTTTTTTTTTGTCATCACATGGGAACAATGAATGCGACGTGCGGTTACTCAGCAAAAAATTTTAAAGGCTTCATTTGCTAATTGAAGCGCCGCGCTTCACTCCGTTTCGGGCTGTTCTTCGTCCATCCTTCATCCATTGGGGTTTGCTGCGGTTGACTGATTGCTAGTTTACATAAAAGCCGCGTCCTCTCCCAAGACTCTTTTTATCATACATTAGGTCTTTATCAATACGTCTGTCTCCACTAAGGAATTATAATGATCAATACTAACCTGACAAGATATACCTCCCCGAGGGCTAATGCCCCGCTCAGGAATCAGGAAGGGGTGCAAAGGCTGCTGGGTAATGCTACAGTGGCTTCTACGGGACTGGCTGCATCATCATGCTCAGAACCGCTGAGAGCTTTTTTTTCCCCCCACTCAGCTGGTCCAGTTCATTAGGTAAAAGCTGGATCTGATGAATCGCTGCGTCACTCGACAAAGGTTTATTTGATTGATTACGATTGATCTAAGCTGGTAAAAGGATTTGTACTTTTTCTTTTGAGCATTGGAGCACATTTGTGTGGGAGGAGGGCTTTTGCCGTCGGGCTGGGAACCAAGCCGTCTGGCCCTCCCCCCCCCATCGTCTAGGTGGTGTTGCAACACGCAGAATTATGGAGAATATGAATCACGTCACTCCATCGCCACGAATAGGCCTCGTACAATAATGCTCCGGTGTTTGATCTTTTCATTCACCTAATTCCGCACCCCCGTGTTGAAGGCATGACGCGCTTTCTGACAGAGACGTTTTTCGAGAGAGGAGCGAACACAAAGGTGCACCCAAGTGGCAATCAAAGCTGTGTGCTGTGTGGGTTGTGAGAGTGCTCCGGGAGGAGAGACCGGAGTCGGACCTGTCACTCAATGACAGATTGAAGCAGCTTGTTGGGGCTTGTCTGGAGCACAGAGGGGTCTCTGATGAGTCCGGGGCCTGTAGTGTTTTTGTGTGGCCCAAGAAGATGCCTGCAGCCTGTGGTGTCTCATCAGTAAAAAAAAAAAAAGCCTCCCTGTTTTCCAGGCCCACGTTGTTGTTGTTGCATTTCTTAGCTTCTCTTATGACTCCACTCAGAGAGGGAGCAGAGAGGCATTCCGGTGAAAATCTGGCTACATTTGCTTGAGAAGTTTACTAGCTGGCTGGGAGGTAGCCAGGCTATATCCAGGTAACCTAGTCTAATTATTTCAAAATGTCTCTTCGCCTAGATTTCCACCCCTCTAGATATCTAGCTGAATGTGCATTAATAGTAAACCAAAGATAATCAAACTTACTTTGGTTTACTCTTGAGCTGATGCCTTATCTACTGCCCAGGTCATCCAGAGAGTCTGCACTATCACCCACTCATTGAAAAAATACATCTACTGTATCTGTGTTCTGAATGTGCATTCAACTAGATGTCTAGAGGGGTGGAAATCTAGGCGGAGAGACATTTTGAAATAATTGGACTTGAAAATGGAAAAGTACTGTCCAAAATAGTATCATTTGAATCCAACCAGGGCTGGATTTTGATTCGAGGGCCATATTTAATGATCCCTACCTTAGGCACTCTCTTCCCTTAAATGTACAGTACCTTAACCCTAACATCACTGTACTCTGACTGAACCCAGGCTGTCTGATAAAATATGCCGCACACTGTGTGTGTTGAATTATTGCATGATTTTTCACTCAAGTCAAGAGCAGTGAAAAACCAAAGCAGGGTTTTCTTACAGTTATTTCATTTTACACATTTACAGAGAGGACAAGGTGACCAAACTTTCTTTGGTTAACTCTTGAGCTGAAGTCTTATCTACTGCCCAGGTCATCCAGAGACTCTGCAGTACCACCCACTCATTGATACATCTACTGTATCTGTGTTACAAATCCTTGCAAATTAAGATTATTAAGTCTACATTCAACTGTTTTTCAGTTTACTCATTCAACCACATTTGCATTGCTGCTCCAAGGATTTATTTTCCAGAGGGAACAAATACTGCTGATGAATTTTTAAAAATCTGCATTAGAGACCACAACATATCTGCAAATGCTGCTGAATGCTCTATATCTTCATCTGATGTAAACATTGGCAGCTAACATGCTAGTGTAAACTTCAGATGATTGAGTGACTGGGAGCAAACATTGAAAAATACACCCTGGGACAGGGGTGGCCAACCCAGGTCCTGGAGAGCCGCAGGGTGTGCTGGCTGTCATTGTTAGTCGGAACTTAATCGATCAATTACACAGTTAACTCACCTTGCTGGGTTCTTGAGTCTGAACTACAATTCTTCTGCTTGGCTCAAGCTGGATGAATATCATATCTGGACTATTTATAACAGGTATGCAGCTGGCAGCAGGTAGCCTCACTAATAACTGACTTGACGCTAAGGTGGATTAGTGCCCTGCTGAACATCTCAGCTAAGACTAGCTGGGATTCTAGGATGGGCTTAGCTAGTCATAGCTTGTCTGTGGCCGGTCAAAACTCATTAAATCTGGTTAGGCTGGTAGAGTAAGTTGCTGGACACACTGGTAGACTAGCTGACTATAGGCTGGTCAGCTGGTTGACCTGCTGAAACCAGCTAGAAGTGCTGATGAAAACACATCTTAAGCACATCTTGACCAGTTTAGACTGGTTTAAGCTGGTATTTTCAGCAGGGTGGAAATGTATCTTTGGGCAGATCATCTAGCTACAGTGTGTGCCTATAACGACCTGGGGCCCTCAAATGTAACTCCATCAGCCTTCAGTGGTCATCAAGTAATCACCATGGACATTGTATATGTCTCAGGGCATGCTTGAGCCACCTCAAAGGGTCATATCACCAGCATCTGCAGTCAGCTCAGCATGTAGCATTAGTAAGACATCCTGAGAGAGAGAGAGACAGCTGAGGGCTCAGCCACTTTCAATTACCGTAGTGCCGTTTAGTGATTAGCTTTCTGTGACCCGGGACTGACTGCAGTGACTAAAGACTTCTTTCTGCTTGCCTGTATCCTTCATGATGTTATACCCTCGCTGGTAATATCTGTGGAAAAATGCTCCTGAAAATGTTCACCTGTAAAATGTGTCCATTGTAATTTCTGTGTAATGTGTAGACATCTCCATTCAAAATATACCCTCTGTTTTGTTTGTCTTTGGGTGATGTGCCCGTGTGTCCTATCACTTTCATGAGCACAGATTGTGAGGCACTCTGTTTAATTGGCAGGAAGTTAGGGACCAGACCACACGAGGCCCGGCTGAAGCAGAGAGGGGCCGAGACCATGGGAGAACAGGGGAGAAAGCCAACACCCTTTCATTCGACACATTTTTCTCTCCTTCACCCACTACCTGCTATAGAAATGACACATAACAGCCTGAAAGCTGCCTGGGGACTGGGTCTCCGGAAAAGACCTCCAGGAGCTGACAACAGCTTGCCTACACACCCGTACACAAAGTGAGTTCAACAAACAGCTCGCTGACTCACCTCCAGTCTCACCCGATGCCTGTGTCTGGGTGCTCTTTCTCCGCAGAGCTTTTGTGTTCCAGGCACACTGTGCGGCCTCCCTCCCGTAGACAGCCTTGTTAATGGTCACATCTGCTGTCACGATAAGTGCCACACTGCCACAGTCTCCTCTTAGCAACCTGGAGCCACCACTTTGGTAGAAACCACTGTCAGATTAACACCAAAAAACAACCAAGGCTTAAAGTTGGAACCATTAACAAAAGGTAAATAAGAGAACATGCTACCTTGTTTTGCTTCTGCTTAAAGTCTTTATCTGCTTCACTATGGTTGTGAATGTGTCCCTGCTGAAAAAAACAGCTCACACTAGGGTTTGAAACATCTCGTAGCTGGTGAACGAGTTAGATCATCTTCATACTCAACATATCATATTGAAACAGCTGGTATTGCAAGCTGGTCATAGTTGGATTTTACACCAGGGCTGAGAAGCCAGGTTTAAGCCTCAAGGTTTTTCTCTTTTATTTAATGAAATACCGAACATTTTGGCCTGGAAAACACAAATATCCAATTGAATTTAACATAACATAACATAATATCATGGTGAGAACAGACCATTCAGCCCAGCAATGTTCGCCTTTTTCTACCCCTAAGTGTACCTACTGCTTAGTTTGACTAAAAGCTACGGAAATAGTATCAAGCACTCATTGCCGGTTTTGAAAACCTCCAGTGTTTCTGCCTCCACTACATGTCCTGGCAAGCTATTCCACACAGTGACCACTTGAAAAAAAGTCTTCCTAATATCTGTACAAAATTTCTCCTTTGCCAATTTCCATTTTGCGCCCTCTCGTTCTGCTAACCAAACTCCCCCTGAAGAATCCCCCATACTTCACTTTGTTAATCCCTTTAATTAATTTAAAAGCCTCAATCAAATCCCCCCCTAAGTCTCCTTTTACTAGGCTTAAAGAGATTAAGCATCTTAAGTCTATCCTCATAACTCTTATACCAATACATTTAAAACAAAACCACAGAGATGTCTTCACTCTTCAAATAGAAAATTATTCCACTTTATCAGTTGCATCTGCATGCAGTCCCTTGGGAGAAATCCTGCAGGTGCCACAACCATTACCACTGCGTAACACTCACAATGTGTGTCAGCCATTTTACATCAGCTGAGATGGAGAGGAGGGTATTGTTAAGGCGAGATGAGATAGCATGTTTTACTGAGGCAGGTTGGGAATTTTGCCAGGGCCCTGGGGAGACCCTCTTTAGTAATGGCCATTGGATATTTAATGACCTCAGAGGTACAGAAAAATGCCAGTTTAACATTAAAAAGACAAAAGATTTCCTACAGGTGACCAAAGAGATCTTTAAGGGCATTGCTATATCATAGCGACAGGATGATTGCATATTGTCTACTTCCATATTTATACACTCTAGTTCAGTGTTGAATAACAGTAAGTATTTATGCAATGTTTAACTTTAAAATTTAGAAGTGTTTAAATAATTGATGTATTTTCATGAGAAAAAAGACTACCCTGGTAACTTGAAGCCATTAGAAAAGAACAAGCAACCATAATCACATATATACAGAAATAAACACATTAGCAGTTATCCAGCTAATTCAGTAATGCTGCTTTGTGCAATACCCCCCTAGTAGCAGTTCCCATGCTCAGTTTAAAAGGGTAAACCAAGACATTTAAATACACCAATAAATCAAAAGTCTAGGTCTCTCAATTGAGTTATGTTTGCTCAGATTTTGACCATACCCCAATTATCAGCTATATCCATTTACATGACAACTCTCATAGTAAGACTTGTGACTTAATAGGGTTAAGAGCAAATCATTAGAGTGCATGTAAACGTAGCCAATGCACTTTTTTTACATTGTAATTTACCATTTAATTTCATCGTCAGTTGATTCACCAGCAAGTTAATGTGTCACTGCCTGATCTTTGCTAGACAATGTCTCCCTCTTGTGGCCACAACATATATTTGCAGGAGCCGATCGAGGTTACGCTGGAAAGTATGAGTATGAGGCGAATCTTTTATTCATGAAGCAGGCCCTAGAAAATTCTACTTGAGAGATGCTGTAAGTGACTGCTGTTTCTGTCCTTATCCTTAAGGCACCTCTAAGGACGCCTCAATCACAGAAATGAATAAATAAACAGCACAGATCCGCAACCAGCATGGAATTATCAAGGCTTTAAAGCACCTATATGCCAACAGTATGGCAGTTAAAACAGAAGCGTGAACAAAATTCAGTATTTGCAAAAATGATTAAAAACAATAATGATGCTACACCTTTGCCATTTGTAGAAAGCAATGGAAAATTGCGTATGTTGTGAACAAGTAATGTTATGGTCTGGAGGTTTTGACATATTGTTTTGAGAACTTTAATTGTCATTTGACAATTGGACCAAAGCATTTGACATTTTTCCGTGTAGCTAGAGCTAGCTGGCTAGCCTAGGGAACTCACCCTGTTTTGTGTTTATGTAAGCCAACCAAGCTGGACGCCCTTGCTTTACTCTATCCGACATATTCACAAATTGAGTGATTGCTTTCCACTTTGGACGGACAGCGAGACTGGCTGCTGTTAGCCTTAGTCCGTGTCATCTACCAGCGATCTGCACGCAGTAACGTTGCTGAACATAAGTCTCATTCTCAAGTCAACATAACGTTATTTCTATTTTTCTATTTAGAAGGTTCAATTAGCCACTGTCAAGTAAGGGTTATTTGAGACTGACATGTCTCCATGTTAAGACTGGGTGAAAATTGTCAAAAGTCAAGTCATAAACTTACAGAAAGCATACGTCTAAATTGCAAACATGAGTCGTCGTGTCGGGATCCGTTAGATTTAGAGTCATTTTTGCGCAACAAAAAATAATATATACCAATATATTAAGGGTATCCATAACACAAATGGTGCACGGTGGCAATACCAAAAATCGGTAGTTGGCGAGCTCGTTGCCATTGTAGTAATAGCATTACTGGCATTTAGATCGGTTTTCAAACGGGTGAGATACTGAGGTTCAAAAATGTTGAATGTGCCATTTTGAATGGAAGTGCCAACCAACTCAAGCATATGCTATTTATCGGTCAGGAATCAGGCAGAGGGAACCAACAGCAGATTCAATGTGAAAAAGGCAGGGTTAAATAAGAGGGCAGATCCAAAACGTAATCCACAAACAGGCAATGGTCGAAATACAGGCAGACCGGTATATACGGGCCAAACCAATCAAACTGAAAAAAACAGGCAGAGGTCAAAAACCGGAGGGAAGTCCAAACAAGTGAAGGTACAAGGGCAAAGACCAAAACCGGGCAGAATATAACGGGCACAAATGCACAGTGAAGAGGAGGCTAGAACCAGGATAGGGAACAGATAGGACAAACTAGCACTGAGCAAACAAAACAGACAGGTATATATAGAACAGGTAACAAGGGGAAATGAGAATCAGGTGTGCGAACTGGGGAACAGATAACAAGAGACAATAAAGTGAAGGACAGGAAGGAAGTCCATATAGGGAGTGAAGGGCGGAGACATGAATGAGGAGAGAGGAAAAACAAGGGGTGGAGTGCCAGCACAGAGAGAGGAAGAAACAATGGAAAAGAGGGCACGGATGTGAATCTATCATTTTAAAAGATTGCAGGTTTGATTCCCAGGTAGGCTCACTGACCTGTAAACTTTAGCAAGGGATTTAACCTGAAGTGCTTCAGTGTGTATCCAGCAGTATAAATGGATACTATGTAAAAGAAGAGTGATAGTCGTGTAGTCTGGATAAGAGTGTCTGCTCATTATCCATACAACAATGATAGACCAGCATTTAACATATGAAAAACATGTGAACCTTAATCAACACAAAATGGAAATGACACCTTCAAAAGCCAGTGCAAAATGTTGTGCAATTCGTACAATTTCTTACATGTCCTTGACTCAGTGAAGAACAATCCGCTGTTTTATTTAATCGTAAAATATCTTCAAAAAGATATTGCCTATATCTGCAGAAAACAACCACAAAATGACTTTCTAGGGCTTTCATGACTAGTAAATATTGGGCAGTAAAACAGGAAAGAACATGAGACGGTGTCTGTCACCATTGGCCGTTATTTATGATTCCGTTTCCACGGCGCTGAGCTTGGTGGAATAATTATGCTACAAACTAAAAACTGAGAAAACAATAATATGTTATAAATGTTCCTGAAAAATATTTTCCAGTTTTTCATTCATATTTTAATATGTTACAACAATATTTTCATTAAGTGAAACATGAAGCTATAAAGCATGAATATGAAACTAATTCTACCAAGACCATACATCAAATGTAACGATCTCAACATATAGGCCAGCGGAGGATGGGCATGCCCCTATAGCCGGGTTCCTCTCCAGACTTCTTGACATCCATCGGGGCGTTTTTTTTCTCACTATTGTTTTAGGGGTAATTCTCCCCATAAGGAGTCGTTTACCTCATAGGCGTCTGTTAATCTATAAAGCATATTTGTGGCAGTCTTCTGTGCAAAGCGCTATACAAACACAATTGAATTGAATTGAATTGAATGGGCTTGGGTTTTCTGAACACCCAGCTTTGAATATGACAGTTCATGTGATTTCACAGCATAGTATAATGATGGGAAGATGAGGTAATTCAAATGACCTCTTCAACTACCTAATATACATTATTCAGAAGCCATTCACATAATGCATATGAATAATTCTAATGGAATTTGAATGTGTTATATTACACCTTTGTTAACCTTTATACTGTTAACCAGGAGTCTGTTTTGAATGAATGGCTGCACCAGGAAATATGTTTTCTTGCTCAACTCAATGCTCCCTTGATGAGTTCCTCCATGAATTCAAACTCCAATAGTTCAATAGCCAACATAGATTTAACCTTTCTTTCTGTGAGTTACTTGACTATGTAGTATGTTCTCTCAGGAGAGTGATTTATGGAGCATGGAGACCATTTCACTGATCCGTATTACCCATGTCAGATAATCTCCCTTACACTGTGAAAATCAAAGAAAAAATCCAGTATAAAGTATTTGAGTCTTATATTGAGTCAAAATCGTATAGTCTTTTTGCTAAATAAGACAAACAATATTGGCAATGAGGCAAGACTAATTTGACTAATTTCAAGATTTACCGATCGGGTATGACAATTTCATCAGTCAAGCAAACAGTAACTTAAAACAAGCTAATATTTTCTGTTTAAAAATAAGAGACTTATTTCAAGACTAAGGCCCTGAGTGACATCCAAAGCTGGATGGACAACCACCATCTAAAGCTCAACCCAGGCAAGACTGAAATGATATTCATCCCTGCCATTACCTCTCCCCATCTGGATCTCTCCATTTCCCTAGGGGATACCACATTTACACCATCACCCAGTGCAAGGAACCTCGGCGTGGTGATGGACAGCAGACTGTCCCTCTCCGAGAACATTGCGGCAGTGACCCGGTCATGCAGGTTCTTCCTATACAACATACGGAGAATCCGCCCCTTTCTCACCCCCTACTCGACCCAGCTCCTGGTCCAAGCGATGGTTCTGTCCCGCCTGGACTACTGCAATTCCCTCTTGGCTGGCCTCCCAGCGTCCGCCATCAGACCCCTCCAGCTTATCCAGAATGCAGCAGCTCGTCTTGTCTTCAACCTTCCCAAATACTCACATGTCATGCCCCTGCTGACTTCCCTCCCCTGGCTGCCTGTCATGGCTTGCATCAAATTCAAAACATTGCCTTCCAAGCCTTCCCCAGCTTACCAACAAAAAAATCATCAGACCCTACACTCCTACCAAGCCGCTTGGCACCTCCCCCTCTCCGAACTTCCACCTCACGCTCACAACTACTGTCTGTTCTGGCTCCACGGTGGTGGAACAAACTCCCCGTTGAGGTCAGAACTGTAGAATCTCTCCCCACCTTCAAGCGCAAACTGAAGACGCACCTCTTCAAGCTGCACCTCTCCCCGTCCCTCCCCACCTCCCTGTGAACCTTAATTGTTGTCTGTCTGTGATTTAATTTTTTGTGTATCACTATTTTTAGTTTGGCTAGGTAAGCAGTGTTTGGCTAGTTAAGGGGTTTGGTCATACTTTTGCGTTTTGTTTGTTTGTTTTTCTGCAAAAAAAAAAAAAATAGTACTTCCCTCTAGGGTCTTTCAGCGCACTTAGCCCTGGTTATGGGTATGCACTTTGTTGTACGTCGCTCTGGATAAGAGCGTCTGCCAAATGCCATTAATGTAATGTAATGTAATGTTATTAAGACAGTCGTCGTTTGCAGTGTAAAAGTGATGTGCCTATATATTCTCCGCCATATGGGGGCAGTGTAGGGCAGACAAAGCCCTTTTCCTTCCTTCTTAGAAACGCAAGGTGCCAGGACCAGGACAGCAAGCTGCCACCTACTAGGCAACATGCAGAGCCCAACAAGGGGGCGGCTACAACAGAACCAAGCTTACGACCTTTCATATATAAATATGAACATGTTTCAAAGAATGTTTCAAAGAAAATATATCTTTTCAGATGTTTTTTGAATCTCGAAACATAAAGGAACTTACAGGAATGTGAAGTACAATCAAGCGTGGAGTCTAATCTAATGAGCATGAATCAGCTGTTTTTGTAGGATTTACATATTGGCACCTAGCAGACAGTCTTATCTAGAATTACTTGCAAACATCTTTTTTTTTTAAACATAGAATAAATACATTTATACAGCCAGACATTTTAAAGGAAGCTATTCAGAGTAAACACCATGCTCATGGGCAGGAGCAGTACAAGAGAGCCGTAAGCTTTTAATTTTATCAAAGTAAATGGACACACTACCTACAATAGTCATAAACTCAACATACCATAAAGTGGTATTATGAGATTAACTCCCCTATTCCTTATTTTGCCAGACTCCTTAATAAGTCTTTTTTTTTTTTTACAGGGCGGCCTGTAGTGTAGTGGTTAAGGTAAATGATTGGGACACACAAGGTCGGTGGTTCTAATCCCAGTGTAGCCACAATAAGATCCGCACAGCCGTTGGGCCCTTGAGCAAGGCCCTTAACCCTGCATTGCCGCAGGGGAAGATTGTCTCCTGCTTAGTCTAATCAACTGTACATCGCTCTGGATAAGAGCATCTGCCAAATGCCATTAATGTAATGTAATGTAATGTAATCATGCCCCATAGCCCACTGCTCATTCCTGTCCCTCTTCTACATTGAACTTATGCTTCAGCAATTTTTTAATACACTGTATTTCTTGACTTTATTTGCTGTTTCAATAGTGTTTGCAAATGTACTATTTAACATATAGCTCACTTACATGATGCAACGATTTATTTAACTTGGTGTGCGATTTCAGTCTGTGACTGTGAAGCACGAATAAGCTCTACTACGACTGTGCTATTCAACTGAAAACAATGAGCAGATTGAATCACTTTGCCCATCCTGACCAATTCCATGCATCCTTTAAATAAGAAGTCAGAAGGAGTGAGGATCAAACCGCAGGAGTTATAGAGGCTTGTTTCTCTGTAATGTTGTTTAGAGTTGTCATTTTCTGATGTGCCACTAGGGGACAGCAGACTTACATTCAGATATTTTTCACCCCAGTTTCTTTCAAGTGAATGTAAGCATCGAAATGCCCAACTCCAGATTTTTGTCACATTAACATGCAACATATCTTGGTATATAAAATTGCATAAGGTATAACACAGGCAAAAACATGCACTCAGTGAGCACTTTATTAGGTATTTATTAAAATTATTTTCTTCTGCTGCTGTTGCCCATCCACTTAGAGGTTTGATGCGTTGTGTTCAGAGATGCTCTTCTGCATAGCACTGTTGTAATGCATGGTTATTTACATTACTGTCACCTTCCTGTCAGCTTTGACTAGTCTGGCCCTTCTCCTCTGACCTCTCTCATTAACAACACGTTTCTACCTGCAGAACTGCTGCTCACTGGATGTTTTTTGTTTTTTCGTACCATTCTCTGCAAACTCTAGAGACTGTTGTGCAAAGGAGCAGTTTCTGAGATACTCAAACCACCCTGTCTGGCACCAACAATCATTCGACGGCCTAAGTTACTTCGATCAAATTTGTTCCCCATTCTGACATTTGGTCTGAAAAACAGCTGAACTGCTTGACCATGTCTGCATGCTTTTATGCATTTAGTTGCTGCCACATGATTGGCTGATTAAGTATTTGCATTAACAAGTGAGCGGATAAGATGCATATTTTGAATTTGCTCACTTACAGTTTGCTGAGTACATATAGATTGTGAGTAATTTTATAGAATTTTAGCCATGGATGGAATTTACTGATAAGGAGTTACACGTGCACCTGATACCAAAATATGGGTTTGCTTCCATCCTGATAATATTTGTATTTAAATAATGCCACATCATTTGCTCACAATGTAGAGAGTCATATCTATCATATGCTGGATTCAGAATATAATTTTCTGTGTGTGTACTGAGAATTAAACGCATTCATCTATTAAAAACCCTTTCATGTATTCCCAGAAAAAGCCAGTGGCTCATTTCAGGAAGAAAAGGCCTACAATTCATAACATCTGAGCTGCAGCTTTGAGTGTTGTTTTCTGGTGGATGTAGCAGAAGCACCTTACAGCAGCCCCGTTAGTCACAAGCATCACATTCAGTGGAGAGGGCCCCAAATAAACATCAGACCTGGTGACCCACAATTCCTACATTCCTGCACATATTACCGAAGCAACTTTGATGTCAAAAAAACACAAAAAAAAAAGAAGGAAATTTATTCCCTCAGCTGTGGAATACATGCGTGCTGTCACAAAGACAGCATTTAATCACCGACGGCTTTCAGGCGGCTGATTAACTACGAGGGGGATTCAGAGCCAGGCCATTGTGGCCACAAAGCTGCGGAGATTTGTCTAGTTCCCTCAAAGGAGTCCGCCTTTCGTACTTTTACTTTCCGAGGGGGCGCTTTGATGTGGACGAGCTGCCTGTGGCACGGGAAGCAAGGCTCAATTTGATTTGGCCAATAAAACAGGGAGGTGGGGTGCGGTTTCAGAAAAAAGATTTTTTTAAAAAATGATGGAGTCAATTCAGGGAGAATGAACAAAAAAAAAAACCTCAGTTCACTGAGTGTATCAATCTGTCAGCCTGAAGAAGAAAGAGGGAAATTGTGGGGTGTGAAAGAAAGATGAGAGAGCAATGGGGATGAGAGAGCATGAGAGAAATGGAGAGAGGTAGGTTGAGAGCAAAAGAGAGCAAGAGAGAGTGAGAACATGAGAGAGTGTAGAGAGAGAATGCGTGAGAGGGAAGAGAAAGAGTGAGAGAGAGAACACTTGAGAGCGTAGAGAAAGAGAGAACAAGAAAAGAGAATGTGTGAGCGTGAGAGAGTGAGAGAGCATAGAGAAAGAAAGAGCGAGAGAGAGAACGTATTAGAATGTAGAGAAAGAGAGAGAGTGAGATAGAGAGAATGCATGAGAGGGCAGAAAGAGGGAGAGAGAGAGCGAGCGTGTGAGAGGGCAGAGAGAGAGAGGGAGAGAGAGAGCGAGCGAGTGTGTGAGAGGGCAGAGAGAGAGGGAGAGAGAGAGCGAGTGTGTGAGAGGGCAGAGAGAGGGAGAGAGAGAGCGAATGTGTGAGAGGGCAGAGAGAGAGAGGGAGAGAGAGAGAGCGAGTGTGTGAGAGGGCAGAGAGAGAGGGAGAGAGAGAGAGCGAGCGTGTGAGAGGGCAGAGAGAGAGAGGGAGAGAGAGAGAGAGAGAGAGAGCGAGAGGGCAGAGAGAGCAGGGTGTGAGAAACAGCTCCAGTCGCTGCTTCTTTAGAAAGGGCTCCTCTCTCCTGCTGGGCCCCGGGCGGCTCCTGTCCCTGAGACACAAAGCCCCCCTCGGCCGCCTCCTGTCCCCCAGCTGCCCTCCATACGCTGGGGGAGCGGGGCCCGGGGCCCCAGCATATGGAGCCTCCTTTCTCTGGAGCTCCCAGCGTCAACAGAGATGGCCCTTGAGAGGCGCCTCGGCCTGGCACCGGGGGGCTGTTTGGGAAGGTTTTTTAGGGTCACCGAGTGTTCTGTGCGCAGTTCAGGGAAATGCAGGACTGAATATGTAATGTTCGGCCCTTCAGCCAGGAGGAAGGCATCTTGGGGAACGGCTCTGTTTTTCAGCTCCTCCTGAGCCATCGGCCAGATGTTACTTTACCCTTCATTGTCATAACAGGCTGCTGCTGCTAACACTCACGCTGTTCAGCAGTCACATTAAAGAGCGGTCTGCTGACCTTCCTGCGCTTTTGCACTGTACTCTCCACTGATTACCTCATTTTAGTACAGCAGAGTTTTTATTGATTTACAGTAAGTAAAAGAGAGAGAGTGCGAGAGAGAGCAGGAGAGAGAGAGGGAGAGAGAGAGAGCTTGTGTATGACACGCAAAAATACATTTTGAATGTTTTGTTTCGGTATGCCCTTCTCCACCATGTTGGTGGGAAGCAAGTTGGAGTTACATTTGATAAGGTAGCAGACCACTGCCCAATAATTCAAGAATTGTAGATCATTTTGAGTAAAAGGACTGCTGATAGAGGAATCTGTGGGGAAAGGCAGTCGTGTTGAGAAACTGCTAAACTCCATCCTCCCGGGGACAGACACCTTAATCATGACATGAGCTCCTTCTGCCGTGACTCTACGAGATTTTACACAGAGGCTTTGAGGATGGATACAGAGAAAGATCAGCATATTAACCCTTTAAGGTGCAAGATCAGAAATATGTGATCAAAATGTTCTGTACTCAACATTCTAATTCTGATGTAACAATCGCTGCTGGTGATTGAAAGCAATGTTCTTAGAAGAACTTAGAACTTAGAACTTAGAACACTTAGAACTTAGAACACTGACTTCGAAGAAAAACATTCCAAAAGCCTCGTTAAAAAGGCACACTTGCCCGTTACTCTTCCAGACATTTTAATTGACGATCTGAAGAGGGGTGGCTGAAGAAGACCTCTCATGCCATCCGTGCCATCACCTCCCACCCAGTTTCCACAGAAACCGGTGGCACTCTGCTGGCTTGCAGTCAATCTGAGAAACACATGCATATTTCAGAGGCCTTGAATCACCAGGCCACACACACTCTCCTCGAGCTGCAGGGACAGCCTTGAATGCCAGGAATTCTTTATTTAGACATGAGAGCTCTCTGTGTGTGTGTGTGTGTGTGTGTGTGTGTGTGTGTGTTTGTTGTTGGCCTGCTCTCAACCCCCACAATTCTAACATTAACTAATGTTGACACAGTGCAGGAATATACTGCCATTCTGATGCTAATGGAAGATTTGCCCAGCTCCTTAGCCCCGGCCTGTTTTCGCAGCACTGCTACTCAGCCCTGGCCCGCGAGAGTGATGCTGAGAGCCACTTGTCCCCCGTAGACGCTGGAGTCTCTCTCAGGAGCAGTTCAATGCCTGCTCTCTGTTCGCCCCACGGTGGCTGCCTGACCCTGGGGATAATCCCCTGGAGCACAGGGCTGGGGGGTTTGGGGGGTGCTATTGAACGGAGGTGAACAGTGCACTGAAAGATTGGGATGCATAGACCTGCCCTTGACGAAGTGTAGAGGAACTGTAGAGGTCATGGGGATCAGTGGTCCTCTTCACGGGGGGATGCTGTAGACATTTTGACCGGCGTGGTTTAGGTGCTGGATTATCATGATGAACAGCGGATTGAGGGAGAGTCCTGGTACTTGTGTTTTGGTATTCTGAGTTCCTGTTTCCTGGAGGGCCGCAGTGTCTGCTGATTTTTGACGTGTTGCTGAACTTGCTGAATCATTGAGTCCACACACCTTGTTCTCAAGGTCTTATTTGGCTGCTGATTGAAAGGAGACCTCAAATACCTGCAGACACTGCGGCCCTCCAGGACCCGAGTTTGAGACCCCTACTATGAAGGGTTGACGATTGTTTCCATGACCTAAATTAGCCATTTATCTAAAGGAAGCCACACAACCACAATGAAGACCTCCACAGGAGGTAGTTCTGATACCCCTGCTCAGAGCAGTTCTGAGACAAAAAATCTGCCCCCGGACTGGAATTGTTTGTTCTACTGCCTGTCCTGGAGGAAGACTTGTTCTCCTTGATTCTTTGATTATTGCTCCGTAACAGAGTATCTACCAGGAATACCATCCACAACACCCGACCAAGGGGCAGGGCATCGTAGGTGTGATCCAACTCAGTTATAATTTAACAAGCTAATTCAGTTACATTTAATTATCTATTTATCCATTTCGCTTGTTGAGATTCCATGTACAGTAATTGGCTCTGGCAAGTGCTGTAGAGAATCATCTGAAAATGAGATGTTTTAATTAAAGAAAAATAGAAAAAAGTAACTTGAATTGTGAGCTAAAATATTGTTTTATCAATTAAATGTTTAACTTATTATATTTAAATTCACTTAAATGTACACCAAAGTGCCAGATTTGGTAAGGAAATTAAAGGAACAGGTCCTGGGACGCCATGCCTAAACGCAGTGCTGTCTGTCCCATTGAGTGTCTGTGGGATTCCTTCCCGGCTCCCTGTCGAGGGAACGCCGGTGTTAATCACACGAGGAGGGTCTCGGAGCATAATACTCCATAATGAGTGAGTGGAGGTGATAATGATAACAGCAGTGGGACAACGGGGATGATCAAACCCATGATCACAGTGTTAAACGCAGCATCAACAATGCTAATGACGGAGAGACAGGCCGGAGGCAGGGGGCAGGGAGCTGGGGTTTGGGCCGGAGGCAGGGGGCAGGGAGCTGGGGTTTGGGCCGGAGGCAGGGGGCAGGGAGCTGGGGTTTGGGCAGGAGGCAGGGGCAGGGAGCTGGGGTTTGGGCTGGAGGAGAGAGGGGGGGAGCTGGGGTTTGGGCAGGAGGAGAGAGGGGGGGGGTTCAGAAGAAGGACCGCAGGATCTGCAGATGCTCAAAGCAGGAGAGGGGCAGGTGGCCATTAAAACTGCTGTAATCCTTCAATGAATAACTCAGAGAAAGTCCTCTACTGCAGGGCTGGAGAGAGAGAGAGGAAGGGAAAGAGGGAGAGAGAGAGAGAGAGAGAGAGAGAGGGGGAAAGAGAGAGGGAGGGAGAGAGGGGAGAGAGAGGAGGGCAGCGAGAGAGAGGAGGGGAAAGAGGAAGAAGGAGAGGGAGAAGAGAGAGAGGGAAAGAGAGAGAGGGAGTGAGAGAGAGGAGGGGGAGAGGGCCGTGTTTGATGATGGACTCCCCGCTCTGTCTTGCCGGCCGGCCGCGGCGTATCGGAGCGGATGTGTTAACAGTTTCAGGCTCAATGGAGGGAGAAATCCGCACAAAGGGAGGTGTACAAATATTGTGGGAAATCTGTCCACTCTTTAATATTTCATGAAGCCCCCCAAATCTATTCATGGGCCCGCATTCAGGCCCACTCCCGCGCTCAATGGCCGGCCCTTAATTGAGTGCCCGCTCCTTCTCTCCGCCCCAGAGGATTGTTCCGCCTGAAAGCCCCTGCCTCTTCATCCTCCTCCTCCTCGCTCTCACAGGCAGAAAAGAAAAGTGCGGGCGGGGGAGGAGGGAGGTGTGCGGGGGGCGAGGAGGGTAATAATGGAGGGGAGATGGTCTGCTGAAGGTTTTTTCGGGAGGTGAATGAAAGGCCCGGCGCTAATCCCTGCGCCAGAGGCCGGTGGGATGGCGGGGCACGGCTGGGGCACAGGGACGCTCAGGGAGGATTGCGGGAGGCTGTCAGGTGAGATAACCTGGCGGTGTGAAGACACCCCCTCTCAAAGTAATCTTACACCTTCTTTCTCCTTGAAGGTACCTTTGCCACCAAAAAAAAGAAACCAAGAAACCAAGAAAAAACGAATAATGTAATGCCTACCAGGGGAAATCACTGCACCCCTTCACTTAGTCCTGCACCGCTGAAGATGGTTTTGAAAGTTAACTTTTTCTCCGACTGACTACAATGCTGTGTTTCGATTAATAGGCATTTCAACCAAGTTGTACTCTTTAACCCTTAAAGAGGGTTCTCACTTTTCTCAGATTTTTTACAGATTAACCAGGTCTAACTCATAGATAACCCCTAATTTCTTTCCACAATACATACAGTACTGTGCAAAAGTCTTAGGCACCTGTATAACATTCTGCACATTCAATGAAAGGTCCGAAATAAACGTACTATACATTTTACATTACATTTCAGTAATTTGTGTTTCAAATGTTCCATTATACTAACACACACACAAAAAAAGAAACATATATTTAATAAAGTCTCGGGTGCCTAAGACTTCTGCACAGTACTGTATATGCCAAACTTAGGCCTGGATATGATATGGTTTATTTCTTTATGGTTGGTGGACCCCAATATACGAATATAAGTTTTTTTTGCGTACTAAAAATATGTTCACTTGAGTATATCTCCAAAATCAACAGTGTCAGTTCTGGTATATCATCTTACATTACAAGAATAGATTGTATGGAGTAAGAACAGCATACAGCCATTTCAATAGATCTTTTTTATAATATAAAAAATGATCAGCTGTGTACCTGGTGGAAATATGTTCAGGGAACTGAAAGGGTCAAATTAAATGGTTCTGTTTGGTGACACAGCAACCAATTAAACAAGCAATAAATAACAATTTACAACTTTGAATTATACATTTAAAATAAATGAACTTTATACTTAATTACTTAATTACAAATGATTATTTTAGCCATAAAATGAATGATTACAAGCTACTGAAGCAGGTGACACACTGCCTGTGAAAGTGCCATTTGAGATAAAACCTATAATCCAAAAGAACTGTCATTAAAGTGTTACAGCTAAAGTGTGTAGGGTGTCTATTTAGTCCATATTTGAGAGTGGCAAGTCTCCCAGCATAACAAATACAGAAAAAGATTCTATGTTCAGAAATAAGACAGTTATGTGACAGAAATTAAAGGAAGAGCTTCTTGACACAAATTGCATCATTCCTCAATGGGTTAAGGTGTAATATCACCATTATGTGACTGGAATGTTCTTAACTGAACAGTCCAATGCTGATGTCACAATCACTACTGTGGAGTTATAGAACACTGACTTGGAGTTTTCAAGGAAAAAAGATTCTAAAAAGGCTACTCTTGGAAGGGTTAAGTTGAGTCTAATCGGCCTGATGGAGTGTCTAGCTGTATTGTGGCAGAGGACTGGGAAGAGGAGCACATGTGCTGGCATGTGGGGAGAGGCTGCCCTGATTACTTCATTGTGAGCATGCTCAGTGCACCCTGGAGGGCTGCCGGGCCGCCGGTCAGGCCCAGCTGTGGCCGGAGACCCTGATCCCAGATTAAAGGTCACACCGCAGTCCCTAAGGGTCTGTAAGACCCCCAAAGTCCGGTCCGCTCCTGCCGGGCCGCTTCAGAAGAGCTGATGTGTGTCCAACAGGCTTAGCTGGACTCATACGGGAGGGGAAAGGGTTTGGGCAGAAGATGTCCCGGAGTGTGGAAAATCCTGAATCCCCCCCTGGTGCATTCACACCCCCCCCCTCCGTGCCCAAACCCCCCCCACACACCCCCCCCCCTCGCCCAACCTCACGGCAGACGCATGGAAAATGGATTTCTCCATAATGAGATGCAGGCTTTCACACTCGAATGTCTGTCATGGGCCTGTTGCTTTCAAGCGCCCCAATGCCCGGCTTTGACAGAGGACCCTTCTGGGTAATTTCCGAGGCTGACCGAAACGCAGTGTCCAGTTAACCAAGGTGTGGTTCAGGCGACCTCTGACCTCGTCCTGCTCTCCTTTGACCTGGACGTCGCCCTTTTGTCAATAAAAAATATCGGGCAGTGTCACGGTCCTTTTGTCATGTGACAGGAACTGTGCAAACGGCTAAAATATGGCCGTTTATATACAGAAAGTAAAAGGCGGCTGGCGGCTTTTGATGGCGATTTAAGCAGCACTCGTGTGAGAGGGGACACCTGTAAGACCTAGCTCTGCTATGAGATTCACTCCGACCTCATTCAGTGCTTAACCCTGCCACTGACCACTGCCATGACCCCTGACCCCGAGTCCTAAAAAAGATCCCTAACAAGAACCTGTGGCATTTGCATGATAACAATGTGTGATAAAGCTGGCTGATGCCGTACACTTAAAGTTTCTTAAAGTTTTTAAAGGCATAGAATACCTAAACAACAACTATATAGAACTAAATTACTTACAGAAACACAGACACAGACAAAAAATAATGCACACCTAACATCAGAGTTATAGCAAATATGCAGCAAAAATAAAACAATTCCAGCTATTAAAGAAGTCAATTTTAATCACAATCATCACGTTTTCTAGTGTTGAATTCAAGCAGTTTAGATGGAAGGAATGTTTTGCTGAGGTATATTAGCGAGTTCATGAATTGGTTTGTGTTTCCCTGGTGATTCATAAAAAATGCACTCCCTTCTGCTGTTGAGTGGAGAACAGAGGAGCCCCACGTGAAGAAGAATGTAATAACAATATTCAGCTTTCAAGTGTCTAACTTTTTTCATTAGCCCTTTTTCATTACTTGCAACTTCCTGAGTCCGTGCCTTCAGGTTGAAAGCACGATTAAAGTAATCGCGGGTCTTAACATTGTTCCGTCGGCGTTCCCAATCCCGACAGCACTCGAGACGGAGCGCGGGATCCGGGAAGGCTTTAGCGTTGACTCCGGGACCGAGCGCGCCGGCGCCCCTCACGGAGACGGGGCAGCGAGGAGGAGAAGTCAGATCGGATGCGGTAACGTGATTGCACCTTGCTTGTTAACCTAACAAGTGGGTGATTAATTTGCCGGGGTTAATCCGCTGCAGCCGCGGGCAGAGAGGAAGTGGCCCCGCCGCCTAATCCTCGGCCCCGCCCGGGCCCCGGGGTCCTCACAGTGCCACTCCGCTGGCCCTTTGTGTCCCCAGGTATTAGGCCTCAAGAGCCGCCCCGGCCAGCTCCGCTATCAGGGAGGAGAGGGCCAGGAGTCCCCCCTGAGGAGGGGAGCTGGGGATCGGGCCTGCCGAATGTTCGCCTCCTTCACCTTCACAGGACCCAGATCTCTGTTCCCCGCACTACAAAGTGCCTCTTTCTTCTCTGGTCCCTGTTTTTGGGGTAGGGGGATGTGGGGCATCTGTTTGAGACCAAGCTTACGTGTACGGTTTCACGATCATTTTTTGTGTGCTATTTTGATAACATTTACTTAGAAGCCACAAACTGGGTCTTAATTATCAGAGCTTTATTTTACCAGGATCTTTACAATGATGGCCTGACATTGAAAAAACAATATTGGCTACAGTGTAGTGATATTCATTAGTGTAGCGATAGAAACAGTGTTAATGATACAGTTATGAATACCTGTTATTGTAAAGAGAAATAGCAACTTTATCCTCACATTGCCAATGGCAAAAATGAGTAAAAGAAATACAAAACAATAGTTATAAGAACTGAAACAGCACACAGGCCTGTTTCGGTGGCAGGCGTTGTGACGTGTATCTGTCGGTCATGTCCGTGTCCGTCCATAGACAGGCCTGGTAAAGAGTTTGACCCAACACGGCCCCTGCCTATAAATTAATTCACTAGAGTGGCAGCATTCAACCTCCCAAAATATTTATACCCTCAGGACTAGCCCAGGAGTCACTTAGATAAACAGTGCGGAGGTTCATCTCCTCCGGCCCACAAAGAGCCCGAGTGTGCCGCGGCCGTGAACTCTGACCCCCGCAGGTCGCCGCCCGCATTTGTCCTGCGGTAATTGGACAGAAGGGCCCTTTCGCTCTTCATTTAACCCTTTCTGCCCGGCTCCTTTCTTCCCCCCGGCCGCCACAAAGGCCCGGGTCCCACCCGGTTGTTGCGGGCCCATCTTTCTCCCTCCAGTGCGGGCCCCGTGAAAGGAGGAGAAAGGCTGAAGTGTGCTGGCCCCATTGTGAAGAAAGCTTCAGCCCCGTGACCCCTGACCCCTGGACCCTGGCTTTCTTCTTGTATCAGGGCCCCCCCTCCCCCTCCTGTGGGTGTCTGCTGCTCTCCACTATAATGGCAGAATGAGGGCCAACATGGTAAAGAGATGGTACAACTCCAGGCGGTCTTATTTTACCCGTCCATGTGTTTTTGACGGACAGGTATTAAGGCAGGTTAGTTTGCGGTCTGGACTTTGAGTGACAGCCGTGCGACAGGGCGGAAGGGCCTCGGTCAAAGCGAAGACCTCCGGAAACATCCAGATGCATGACAGTCAGACAAAGCATGCGAACACACACCCACACGCACATCTTTAACTCATTAACTTATTTAAAGTTAACACATTACACACGGCTCACGGACGTCTTTAACTCATTAACTTATTTCAAGTTAACACTTTCATGTGTATTCATTTTCCTTTTTGGAATATTTAATGTGGCGGCACGGATGGTGCAGTGGGTAGCACTGTTGCCTCACAGCAAGGAGGTCCTGAGTTCGAATCTCCGTTGGCTGGGTTCTCTCTGTGCGGAGCTTGCATGTTCTCTCCGTGTTTACGTGGGTTTCCTCTGGGTACTCCGGTTTCCTCCCACAGTCCAAAGACATGCAGGTTAGGCTGATTGGAGAGTCTAAATTGCCCGTAGGTATGAATGTGTGAGTGAATGGTGTGCGTGCCCTGTGATGGACTAGCGACCTGTCCATGGTGTATGCCTGCCTTTCGCCCAATGTATGCTGGGATAGGCTCCAGCCCCCTGTGACCCTGTTCAGGATAAGCGGGTTAGGATAATGAATGAATGAATGAATGAATGAATGAATATTTAATGTCCATTACTATTTTGAGAGTTGAGATGCGTTTCGGTTTGGTAGTTGAGTATTTATGTATTTCCATCTTTGTAGGACATACATAGAAATGAATATATTTGACTGGGGTTTGAGTCCTCAATAGAAACAGACAAATAGAAAAATGGGCTTCCTCAATTCATATGACATTACATTACATTATTGGTATTTTGCAGACGCTCTTATCCAGAGTGACGTACAGTTGATTAGACTAAGCAGGAGACAATCCTCCCCTGGAGCAATGCAGGGTTAAGGGCCTGGCTCAAGGGCCCAACGGCTGTGCGGATCTTATTGTGGCTACACCGGGGATTGAACCACCGACCTTGCGGGTCCCAGTCATGCACCATAACCACAAGCAAAAACAAAGAAAGAATGTCATCCATTACGAAAATTCACTATGGTTTACTTTGGTATTACTATACTATTTACCATAGTAATTTATGGTAATTATGATTACTATGCTCCTAACCATGGCTCTACCATGGTTTATCTATGGCAGTTTATGGTCACCATGCCACTACCATGGTTGATCTATGGCACTTTATGGTAACTACGCTTATTGTACTCTTATCGATGATGCTACCATGGTCTGTTATGGCTAAGGGAGAGCAACCCGTTTTTGCTTATTTATTTACCATGGTATTATCAGAGCTTACTATAATCCAAATACAAAGCTCTTTGGTCATTCATTAATACACAGGTTGTGATCTCTCACCAAAAAAACTGTAATTAGCCATAGCCTGCTTACCATGGTAAAACCATGGTTCATTTTTGTGAGGGGTGCACTTCAAGAGAAAGAATAGATATGTTATTAAGCAGCATCGATTAATGTTGACCAGTTGTCAACATGGTCCTGGAGAATAAGTAACTGAAGTGAAACCAGGTCAAGCGAGTTAACTGTAGAAACCACCGCCTTAACTAATCATTGTTTATGTATGCCTTATCTAATTAGGAAAACCCAACTGAGATTGAAATCTTTTCTTTTTTTTTATGTACAAGCTACAAACACAAACCAAACAAAAAGGTAGTCCTGCGATTATTCGCCAGACAGCCCTTAGAATATTTAATGAATGTCCAGCCCCTTTGAATACAGACACAATGGCAAATGGGGGAGCCTAATCCTCCCATTTCTCTGTACCCTGCTGTGCCCCCCCCCCCCCCCCCTGAGGTTGCCAAGGAAACCGGACCCCCCCCCCGCATGACGTCCCTGTCGTCGGAGGAGAGTGCAGCTGCGTCCAGATGCTGCCCAGGCTGTCCTGGAGGACCGCCGGCCTGTGGGCCAGGCACAAGCATATGGGCCGAGACCGGGAGGGACGGGGAGGGACGGGGAGAGACAGGGAGGGGGGGCGGCGGAGCTGCTGTTTCTCTCTCGGGGGCACAGATGCGCATTGTCCTGACCCCACCTCCACAGCAGTTAATGATGCAGAACAGCATTGTACAGTATTGTAAAATGGCTGCTCTCTCCACGGCCATAACAATGGAGTGGCCACTCTCTCCTTTCCCCCACTGTTTTTAGTGCTCCACTTTATTCCCTTCATCCTGGGTGGGGCTTCCCTTCTCCGCTCCCTGTTCATGCCTTTAACTGTTCTTTTGAGTGATGGGAACAATTGAGCCATCTGATTTCTGAGAGTCATTTAAGCCTATTTCCACGGCGTGTTATTGTATTACTGAAGTACTGAAGGCCGGTCTTTTCACTCTCTCTTATTGTTACGGTTGCAGACAGATAGTTTGCTCTGTGGAGCCCTCATGCCATCGAGTACTTTGCAGATTGTGTTTCCTTTTAAGGTATAAATGTGCACTTATGTACTCGTACTGTGCATGTCTCTGTATGCACATGCCTGAGTGTGTGTGTGTATGTGTGTGTGTCTGTGCACGCATTGTGTGTGTGTTCGTGCATGCATGTGTATGTGTGTGTGTGTGTCTGTGCACGCATGTGTATGTGTGTGTGTGTCTGTGCACGCATTGTGTGTGTGTTCGTGCATGCATGTGTATGTGTGTGTGTGTGTCTGTGCACGCATGTGTATGTGTGCCTGTGTGTGCCTATAGTATGTGTGTGTGTGTGTGCATGTCTGTTTGTATGCGTGTCATACTGGAGGAATCTGCCATGATACTCCCTCACATTGCGGTCCCTAAGGGCCGCAGGGCGATCGGGCCCTGTGTGCTGTTGGGTGAGGGAGCTGAAGCAGGGTGATTTACTGCACTAGAGTGTAAACTGTCCCCTTCAGGACCATCCTCTTGTAGGACATATAAAGCTGCCAGCCGGTCTGTGCAGGGTGAGTTACGCTGCCTTTAATGGCCAGGTGACCCAGACAGCTGGGCGGCGGCCGTGATGCCGACACGCTTTCAGCCCCAACGCGTTGTTGTGTCTGCTCCCTCGCAGATGCGGCCCAGACTCCTTTCTTCCCCGGAACTGTTTTATCACCCTTTCATTTATTTTTTCCGCCCCATTTCTCCGGACTCTTCCGCTGCCCCCAGCACGTGCCCGTGTCTGGGGGTCAGGAGTTACACCAACAACCCCTCCCTCCCTAACCCCTGGAGTCCCGGTACCGCCCAGCACACGCTCCTCGTTTCTAATCCCCCTTTTATTTCACCTCCTCATGCCCGGCTCCTCACGGGCGGAGCGAACACGCATGCAGACGTGTACGTTTCAGCGAACCGGGAGTCATATCACGGGAACAGCACGCGCATCTATCCGTTCATCTATAGGTCTCTAACAACGATTCCCGTGAGCATCTCTGCAATCAATCTCTGGAAAGCCAAGATATGATACCTTGCCTTTGAAGGAAGAGGAGAGTGCATTGATGAATTCATGACCCTTGGGAAATGTAGTTCTGCATGCTGCTTGTTTTAACCCTTTGAAGAGAATGTTTCTTTTTCATAATTCTGTTCAGCAGAGATTGTTACATCAGCACTAGAACATTCAGTTAAGAACATTCTAACCACTTGTGTGTGATATTACACCTTAAAGGTGTTCAAATCAGATCAGTTTGCGTATCAAACTATTTGAGGTTCTCAGAACATTCCCTGAATGTTTGGCAAGTTAGGGTAAACCTGAAGGAATTGAACTTTTTTTTTTCTCTTTAAATTCAAGTTGAACAGGAATTAGAATTTTTAGAGTTTATTTATTTTCAGGAATTCAGAAAACTCTTCCATTTCGATACTAATTCAGAATACATCCTCCATGATCCTTCAAGTTAAACAATATCCAATCAAGAGATCTCTCCTATAAGTTGGTACATGACACGCCTGAATTGTTGTTCAGTGATTTTGATTAGACTTATCAAACCGTTAATCACAAACTGACTAGAATATTCCCCAACCTTATTGAAAGGTTACTTGCTTGCTTTGTGAGTCCACATTTGAAGAGGCAATTCACATTACATTCACACATAACGTGGCTTTTACAAGCACAGAAAGTACATGTATTCTGTCACATTCAAATCATTTAATATAAATATCATCTGCACAACACAAAAATAAATATTAACTATGCCCCTTTAACCCTATATAATCTTCATCACAGTGTCTTCTACAGCCATTTAGAAGTCACACATGTTGATTTCCAAGCCCAGTTAGCGGTAAATCATTGACCAGGGTGGACACTGTGGTGCTAATGGGAGAGGGGGTGGTCAGAGAGGGCCCTTTCTCTAATCATGTCATTATCTTCATGTGTCCCTCACTTTGCCCCCGGAGCTGTCTACAGGTGTCAAACGGGGCTCTCGGATGCTAATTCAGGCTCTCTTTGTTTCTCCATTAAATGAAAATTAATTGATTCTGATTCAGGCGAACTGACAGGCCACCAATCCCCCCTCTGTGTATTGCACAAGCCCTTTAAAGAGTGGGCAGGTTTTTTTGGAATGCTTTTTCAAAATTCCAAGTCAGTGTTCCAGAACTCCACTGAACCTCAGTTGGCAGTAGTGATTGTGACATCAGCATTAGGAATGTTCAACTAAGAACGCTCTCATCTCATAGTTGTGATATTATGCTTTTAAGGGTGAATGCAGATGTTGCACAGCAATATCGCACCGGGATCTACCAACCCATGTCAGGTTTACCGCACCGAGCGCACACACACACACACACACACACACACACACACACACACACACATATGCAGACCCACAGACACACACATACATTCTAACATGCAGGAGATGCAATGGCTGTATGCACTGAAAGGTTTCCATCACCTTCGAGTAGAGCAAAAGAATGCAGCGTATGTGTACAGAGATACGGTCATGCATCTGAACTGACCCTTCTCGTTATCAAGGGCTTGACTCTGTTCCGTTCTGCTGTGTGTTCTGCCTAAGCCCCTGTCTCTTAATCTGTCGCTTGCAGAGGAAGTTCAGGAATTAGCATCTTAAGCAAAACTTAAGGAAAACTGCCCTGGACCCTGTCTTTGCCCCTGAAAACTGCCCCGGACCCTGTCTTTGCCCCTGAAAACTGCCCTGGACCTTGTCTCTGCCCTGGAAAACTGCCCCGGACCCTGTCTTTGCCCCGGAAAACTGCCCTGGACCCTATCTCTGTCCCCACGGGTCACAGTGGGGGACACTGCGGTCATTCTGCCAGGGTCTGCTCGGGACAGCCGGTGTGCAGTGAGGGGTTGCCCACGGTGTGATTCTGAAGACTTTACAACCGGAGTAACAATGTAATAATGGTGCTTAAAAGGCCAAAAACACTGGGATCCCTGGCGTGACTCTTACATTCATGAAACTGATGCTTTTATTTTATTCGCCATAAATATTTTTATTTCCTTTTTTTGTGTGTGTGTGAGGGGGGGGGCAACCTGGATACATGTGAATTGCCTGTATATCCAGTCGCTTCATATCCTGTAAATTCTTGTGCATCTGTGTATGTCTGTATGTCTGTATACTCGATACCTTTATGATTTGAGACGTACAGTATTGGCAGAGGATGTGCTTTGTAACCAGCGTAAAAACACACACGTGGAGATTCTGTTTCTCAGTGCACGAAAAACCTCCCACCCCACCACAGGACCTCCCAGCAAGACCCCCATTCATGTTGGGGCCGTGAATTACATTCAAGCCCCCTCGCAGATGACAGATACCTTTTCAAGGCGGCACCGGTCGTACCGTGAGAGCCCGGAGGACTCTCCCTTCTTACCCCCGCGGCTAAAAAACTCAAAATCACATTCTCAGTCCCCAGCCCATCACAACAAGTCAGGAGGAGAACGTGGTGCAGGTTTTTGCTCCGGAGATATGAAAGGGGGAGGATGGTTCCTGATGAAAAGGCGCTGAAAGGAAAGGCCATTTGCGAGGCTATCATTCATGGGCCGGGACCGGGCCTGCGCAAGCTTGCTCCCAGATCCCCGCACTTGTTGCTATTGTGGCATGCAGGCCGAGAGGGGGTCTCTCAATGGTAGCAGGGATCAATTCAAGTCTTGACAACACCACATTAAACCAGGCCGCCATTTATACAGAGAACTACCCCCCCTGCACTCCCCCCCCCCCCCCCCCCCTCCACACCGAAAAATAGCCCTCTTCCCATCTGTCAGGGCCTCTGTGGCACATTGTGTGTGTGAATGTGTGTGGGAAGGAGAGGGGGAGTGGGAGAGGAGGTTAATCAAGACTAGGAGGAGGGAGGGAGGGCAGGAGAGAGTGTGAGTGAGTGAATGTGTGGGAGGGGGACCTGGGCTATTATACCGATATTTCTGTTCTCCTTTCAGAACCTATTAGAGGAATACATTCTTTTTTTCTTTTGTTGTGTTCTTTTTCGCTCGTCACCTATATGCTGCCCATTTTTCAGCGGCGAGGGTGGCCACAGGGGCGGGGGTGTGGGCGCGGGGGCGTGGGGGGACTCTGGGAACCAGGTTAATTAGAGGAGACGGCTGGCTGATGAGGTGGGGGGTGTCCCTGCGGCCGCCAGCCGGCCCCGTGACCCGGCCCCGCCCGGACCGCTGGAGGTCTGTCAGACCCGTTGTCCTGCTCCCAACCCAAAACTACTCCCACAGCAACCCGTCGCCCGGGAAAACAGCGATGTTCCCTTCTGCCTCGCTGTGTTCTTTACAGGAGTCCCGCACACAACCGTGTACGCGGTGTGCCGTTTCTCATTCCCCCGCTTGCGTCCGTTTTCCGTTTTTGTGCCCTCTCATTCATAACACTTCTAGAGCCCTTGCATGCGCTTGTTCTGGTCCTAATTAGAAAAGCCGCGGAACCCTCCAACCTCCTGAACGGGAAGCAGTGGCATTGGGCCCCAGTTCATTTCTCTTTCCTGAACCTGAACCCCTCCTGCACACACACAGACATACACGCACACAAACGCACAAACACACGCAAACACACACACACACCCACTCACACACACACACACACACACAAACACACACTCACACACTCATACACTCATACACACACACACACACACATACAAACACACACACACTCACACACAAACACACACACATACACACACACACACCAATGGCAGAGGTGGACAGAGGTTCATGTTGGCTCTGTCACACAAAAGAACAAGTGGTGACCCCTGACCTCTCCCTGTGACCCCTCAGTTGCAGCGGTTAGGGGCAGGGCAGCTGTGGGTAAACTTTGCTGAATTGGAGAATGGGGCACACTTGTTAAACGGCTCGTTTTTTCCTTCTCTGTTTTCAGAGTAAACTCTAAAGGTTGTTCTAATTGGGAGGATAGGTTATAGTGTGAGGTTCAAATAGCAGCAGACCAGCTGAATGACACAAAGAACAAGAGCGATCACAAGGGGGAATGGTAGCATCCGTCTCTGAAAAGGTGCCGGTATGTTCCTAATTGGTAGTAAGAATTTCCCGTATGTTTCAAAGGAGATCCTTTGGGAAAACGAGGTTTGGTCCTTTTAATACGGCTAGTTTTGATCAATTGAACATCCATTTACTCAAAATCCAGGATGTTGAAGTGAACCTTATAGTACAATTGCTAGTGCTGCTGATATATGTTTTTCCCCCCAATATATTTCCATTTACCTCGATGTTATTTGGTATGCAGGATGGAAACTCTCTTTAACTGAACATAGTTATTTCTGAATGCAAGCCAATATTACACTAAATAGCAAATAAGAAGAATTTACTGTAAAATAAAATAAGCTACATATATTTTGTAAACATTTTATCCCCTTGGCAAGAGGACATCTGTAGACAACCAATATTTGCAGTATAGGCACTTTGTGCTGAAGTGGGTACTTAACCGAATCAAGGTGAACCAGACGATGGCGCTCTAGTGCAAGTCATTCTGCTTCCATAACTAATTCCTTCAGTGAGTGCCGGCATTTTCCTTCAGTGACAGAGTTTATATATAATAGACCCTCCACAATGCCAACAACAGAAATGAAAGAGTCCGATTTCTGATTTGTGTGGAATAAAAAAATATTCACTACCGTTCAGAAGAGTGTGGTCACCTAGGCTAGATCTCGTTTCTGTTTTTAAACTCTGCTCACCAGCAGGAGTCATCCTTGCGAAGAACCAATACACAGCCATCAAAGAAAATGTTGTCTTACCTTACAAAATAACAAATAATTCTCATTTTAATGTTGCATATTAAATATTAGCTGGGGTTATCACATCAAAGTATGTTAGCCTATTGGTATGCAAAGACATACGCACAACATCCCTGTGTGAAATTTGCTAACATTATCGGTGTGTCTTACTTTCCATGTGACTATAAAAACCTCACCACTGCAGCGCACAGGCCACTTCATTAACCCAATGAATTTAAATTTAATTACATTGAATTAAATTGAAATAACTAGTGTTAATGAGCAGCATTTTTTATTTTAACAAGTGCTTATACTGTAGTATCTGTATATCTGTTTTTTTTATGCAGTGCATTTTTCCTCCGACAGACTCAATACCCCCATCCCCCATCAAGTATCTTGATTCAAACATCCTAAACGTGATCTCATGATCTTGCGAGAGCAATGATGGTAATCAGCAGTACTTTCTCTGCCACAGCCCGGGCAGCTCAGTCCACATTCCTGCGCTCAGTTCCTCTGGTGCTGGAGGAAACTGCATTGTCTCCGACCGGTCTACTGGCACTTTAGAAAATAATGGCATGCAGGAATTCTGCTTTTCCTCCGTGACGAGCTGCGATGGCAATAATTGAAGGTATTTGCTCATGAGAGGCCTTTCATATAAGAGCAGCTGGGATTGGTCAAGTTGGGTTTATTGCGACCAATGATCATGCCCTTTAGACTCTTCCCATCTGTTGTGATGAGAAAGCTTGCGATCTCAGACTGAGACTCAGACCGCTGCTGTCTGGGGTGTCGTGGGGCTCCGGTGGGGTATGGAGCAATATGCGTCTCCCCGCTGAACATCACTCATTCATCTGACGGCATCGGAGTCGTAAATGTCTTGTCCCCATTGTCTGGGATCTCATTTGGGACAGTGCCCCAGAGGATCACCCCTGCCAGTGGGCAATAAGGGTAACATGGTCTCCCATCGAGGGGCAGTCTAGCATTCCTGGCATTTTCCGTCGGCTGACCCTCCCCTCCCACAATGCACCGGGGCATGTTCAGTCACTTTAGAAGGTGTTGTTGTTTGTTTGTTGTGGCAGACTCTCTCCCATGAGGATGCACTTTCTCCTACATAAATATGGACAACAGGTGAAAGTACAGCTTGAAAGGCAGAGACTAGCAGTACACCCTTAAAGATTAATGTGTTGAAAATGTATACTATTTATGTGTGCTGCCCTTTTTATACATTGTCAGCGGATAATAAACACATAATGTGCTTGATTTTTTTACACAGAAAAATGTGCCGCAGTCTGTGCAGAAATAAATCCTTTCCTAAGCCTTGTATAGTCTGATAATACAGTCTTATGGTAAAATTAACAGAATATGTTAATCACATTTGTGTGTACGAATATGACAGGGTTTGTGTAATTGTTTAACACATCCTTTCTAATTGTGTACATTGTACATTTTATGCATTTTGAGGATGCTGTTATCCAAAGTGACTCACACAGCTTACATTCTTTAAATAAAACCCATTTGTACAGCTGAATATTAACTGAAATGGTGCAGGTAAAGTACCTCACTCAATGGTACAAAGACAGACCCCCATCTAAAAATCAAACCTGCAAGCTCAAGGTCCCAAATCATTACCCAACACCACCAACCCATATAGTGTACATGGGCAAATCATTACCCAACACCACCAACCCATATAGTGCACATGGGCAAATCATTACCCAACACCACCAACCCATATAGTGTACATGGGCAAATCATTACCCAACACCACCAACCCATATAGCGTACATGGGCAAATCATTACCCAACACCACCAACCCATATAGTGTACATGGGCAAATCATTACCCAACACCACCAACCCATATAGTGTACATGGGCAAATCATTACCCAACACCACCAACCCATATAGTGTACATGGGCAAATCATTACCCAACACCACCAACCCATATAGCGTACATGGGCAAATCATTACCCAACACCACCAACCCATATAGCGTACATGGGCAAATCATTACCCAACACCACCAACCCATATAACGTACATGGGCAAATCATTACCCAACACCACCAACCCATATAGTGTACATGGGCAAATCATTACCCAACACCACCAACCCATATAGTGTACATGGGCAAATCATTACCCAACACCACCAACCCATATAGTGTACATGGGCAAATCATTACCCAACACCACCAACCCATATAGCGTACATGGGCAAATCATTACCCAACACCACCAACCCATATAGCGTACATGGGCAAATCATTACCCAACACCACCAACCCATATAGCGTACATGGGCAAATCATTACCCAACACCACCAACCCATATAGCGTACATGGGCAAATCATTACCCAACACCACCAACCCATATAGCGTACATGGGCAAATCATTACCCAACACCACCAACCCATATAGCGTACATGGGCAAATCATTACCCAACACCACCAACCCATATAGTGTACATGGGCAAATCATTACCCAACACTACCAACCCATATAGTGTACATGGGCAAATCATTACCCAACACCACCAACCCATATAGCGTACATGGGCAAATCATTACCCAACACCACCAACCCATATAGCGTACATGGGCAAATCATTACCCAACACCACCAACCCATATAGCGTACATGGGCAAATCATTACCCAACACCACCAACCCATATAGTGTACATGGGCAAATCATTACCCAACACCACCAACCCATATAGTGTACATTGGCAAATCATTACCCAACACCACCAACCCATATAGTGTACATGGGCAAATCATTACCCAACACCACCAACCCATATAGTGTACATGGGCAAATCATTACCCAACACCACCAACCCTGTAGTATGCATGGACAGGTGTTATCTGAACCCGACTGGATGGACCGGTCATGTTGACAGATGTTAACCAGTCATACTGTTTATCGGAGTGCCTTGTGTTTTGCAAATGGGTTAGATACGTGATATTCCTCTGATTATAGGTTCATAGATTGGAGGATGTATAGGTTTATAGAGGGTAATGGGGTTTTTCATGCCACCTCTGTAAGTCAAATGGGTACTCGGCCAATAAAGCACTTGGAAATGTAAGGATTTGAAATTTGAGAGGGAGAGAGAATGAGTGTGCGAGCGTGAGAGTGGCAGGGGAGGACAGACTGATAGACAAAGAAGAGAGATTACATTTTTTGGGGGAAAAATTCCATTCCAGCTTCTCAAACCAATTTTCACATTCTGGATTTTGTGCTGTCTGTCTCCCGGTGAAGAATTTGCCTGATCAGCTGCCGTGAGGCCCAGTGTTTCCCGGGCTCTGTGGTGAGATCGGTGTTTCCCAGGCTCTGCGGTGAGATCGGTGTTTCCCAGGCTCTGCGGTGAGATCGGTGTTTCCCAGGCTCTGCGGTGAGATCGGTGTTTCCCAGGCTCTGCGGTGAGATCGGTGCCGGTGTGAGCCCTGTTCTCATGGCCCTGCTGCCCCTCAGGGTCAGGCTGGAGTCACCCCTCCGTCTCCCCTGAGCCGGCCCTCCGGGGAGCGTGCCGCTCCTCTGCTCCTCCCGTCAGCAGCATTCAGACCTGGGGCTGGGCCTAAACCTCAACTTCACTGAGCCGTCTCGTGCACACTCCCGAAACCGTCTCCAGCCTGATGTCGAACATTTCTCACGGGTTAACTAGCCTGACCTGTTCTTAATCTAAACCTAGATCCTCTAACCCATTTGCATCTTAATAATACCAGATTCTCTGTTTCCCTGTTGCAGGTAATATGAGCTCTAAGTTGTAAGGCTATGTAGTGGCCACTGCTGTCAGTTATGACACCGATGACTCATTGCTGTTTGTTGTCTAAACCGGTATTTATGCATTTAACTGAACAAAAGCAACTGCGGAACGCAGAAATGTAGAATACTAGTAACTGATATCCAAGTCAATTCTACTGTGTAATTCAAGTACAGGTATATCTTTTGAATTGGATATATTGAAGAAATTGACTCTGTGAAAGTATATCAAATAAATAGTTTAAATACATGAAACTAAACTGGTGTAAAATCCATCTTGAAAATACCAGCTGCCAGCTGTAAAACACAGCTTGAGCTGTTTTTTTCAGCAGGGTAATTGCAGAATGGTGTGCTGTTTTAACTGACTACTGTCATCTCTTGATTTGTCCCTGGACCTATAGTAATAACTTGTTATAATAATGTGTTATATCGCTAATGCTTTTATCCAAAGTGACTTTCAGTTGATTAGACTAAGCACCCCTCAAGGGCTTCTTATCATGGCTTATCGTATAGTCTATATAAACTTGGTGTTTACAGCATGTATATGGGTCATACTTGGAAAACAATGCATTTGTCAAGAGGATGGCCGGATAAAAAATATTCTGTATTATTACGTTGATACGCACTACTGCTTCATATAGGATATGCGATGTAAGATCAGAGATTAGCAAAGTGTGACATGCCCAGTGAGAGCTGTGCCTGAATGCATTTCAAATTCACGCTTTGTCCCTCTTTTCATTAGCCTGAAAGCTAATATGAAGCGGAGCTAATGCTCCATTAAGAGGCCGGCTGCAGGTTACAGTGTGCCTGGCTCTGAAGGAGGGAATTCTGGGATTTAATCTGCTAACGCGCCCTGCGGTGTAATATCTCTGTTCCCTGGGGCTCCTCCCTGTCTCAGCAGCTTTGGAGGACGACGCTGAACTGAAGGAGGGAGGAGGCGCAGGAGCACAGGAGGAGGAGGAGGGAGCTAGCTCTGGGATTTTGTTTTTGGTGGCCCCAAAACAAGAATGGACTTGCAGGGCATGGATAGCAGTGAGAGGGGGACAGGGAGCTGGCTCAAGAACAATTTTAAATCGAAAAAGCTATTCACAGAAAATACGAAATTACAAAAGAAAAAAAAAAAACATTAAAAAAAAGATATATAATTTGCATTGCATGCACCATGATGGTTGTGGCCCTAAAGACTGCATAGAGCATTCATGGCAGCAGCTGACTATAGGAGCAGGAGATAGAGACAGGTCTCATGAGGAGAGAAACAGGCTTCATGAGGCTGGAGGCTGTCATGTTCTAACATGCTGTACTGTAGTGCTGTTCTAACACTCTGTTCCAATTCTCTGTTCTAACACTGCACTACTGCTCTGTTCTAACGCCCTGTTTGTTTTAACACTCTGTTCTACTTCTCTGTTCTAACACTGCACTACTGCTCTGTTCTAACGCCCTGTTCTAATGCTCTGTTCTAAGGCTCTGTTCTAACGCTCTGTTTGTTTTAACACTCTGTTCTACTTCTCTGTTCTAACACTCTGTTCTAACGCTCTGTTCTAACACTCTGTTCTAATGCCCCGTTTTAACACTGTGCTAACACTCCGTTCTAACGCTCTTCAGATATAATTTCTACTATTCCGACACACTACCTTTTAATGTGCCGTTTTGACTTGCTCTCCCGGCAGGTAACTAGGGCCTTCCTGCCCTCTGTTTTAACATGCCTGTGAACAATGCATTCCACAGTACACTTTATTTCTTTCATTAACTTCCCCGTGTGGGGAGAGATTTATTATTATGATTATTATTATTATTATGATTATTATTATTATTATTATGATTATTATCTTTTTATTATAACCTTCTTCTTCTTCTGGCAGTTCCATGGAAAGCATTTCCATTTTAGCAAAGAAGATTTATTCAATTTCTTCAAGGATTTACATTTCTCCACACGGCAATGTGCGCTTGCATTGCAGAATTTGCAAACACACAACAAACATGCTCAGCGTCATCCACATTTAAAGACGATTGTTGGACAGTAGCTCAGTAGCTCAGAGGACTAAATCAGGTTGAACAGGAGTCGGGGCGTAAGGAGTGGTGAAAGCCGGAGACACTGTGGGAGGGGGGAAAGGGGGAAAGTTCTCCTCTCCCTGCGGGAGAGGGGTAATGATTACCCAGGGAGGATTTACCCTGTGTCAGCACTCTCTCTCTGTAATTAAAGCTGGGGCGGAGGGGAGCGTCCGGCCTGCTGGGTCCAGGAGCTCAGCCCCGCCGCCCTGCAGTCCAGAAACTTCCATCTGCGACCCGCAGACAAAACGCCTCCTACCCGCGATGCACAGGAGGAACCTTGTTAATAACCGCGTCTCTCAGCCCGTCTCTTTCACACAGCACTACATGTGCGAGGAAATTGAATCATTTCCCCCCCCCCCCCCATTCAAAAATGTAAGCTGAAGCACGATGCGTGCTGTTTTGTAGGGTTAATTAAGAGTAGATCTTAAGCCAAAAATATCATTTTGGTCATTTCCATTCAATTTCAAATGATTACTTTTATACATTTCTAAAGAAGAATAGCAATAAATAAATACATTCTTTCAAAGATTAAACTTATATCTGATGACATATATGTTTCTAATGAGAAATTATGTGTATTTTGTTATCATAACGTTATTGCTATTAGTTAGAAGTGAATTTCTTGTGTCATTAGTCTAACTGGTTTGGCTGACGGGGAAATGTGTGTACTGTCATAATGTTAAAGGATGTTAAGCAGGCCATATTAAAGTTTCATTATTGGGGAGTAATTGGTTAAAATCTTGTAAAGTGCACGTGAAGGCTCAATCACCCCCAAGCCCTCTGTAATCTTCCCGGAAGTGGGGGGGCGGGGGGGTTAAGGAGGGGAACAGAGGTGTATTGTTGTAAAATAGAATGCTAGACCAGAACATTCCCTCAAAACACTCCCTTAAGGCACTTAATTGAATCCAGCAACAACGCTGATCTGGAACAACCGTGCAAAACATCATTCTCTACTCAGCAATGCACCACTCAATTTGTGCAGTAACAAAAATATTTTCAGTGTAGAAATGTTGTAGTGCATCAAATCCTGCACAGTGTTTCAGACAGTTTTCTGAAAGTTGTAAAAAGCTGGCTTCAAATTGAGAAAAAGCGTTTTTACAACCTGTGACACTTTAAGGCATGAGAGTAGCCCAGGATTGTGGGATCTGAGGGTTGATTTTTGGTTTTGGTCAGAAGGGGAGAGCAGAGGGAATGGAACAGGAGGGTCTACCCAGTGGGATTCAGCAGTGGAGGAGCGATGATGCTATCGCTCTTGTTCACTCCGGGAATCTGCGGCACTCCTCTTCCTCTCCCAGAATTGGAGGGTGGAGAAAAGACAACACGGGAGAAAATTACACAGATGAAGAAAAATGGTACCATGATACCTCCTCATATTTGTTACCGGGACCATGGTTTGTGGATGTATTTGTATGTAAGGGGGTCAGGTTTTATGTCTTGCTGATTCTTGCCGATTCCACTGAATGTATTAAATTATTGTGTTTTAATTAATTGTGTTTTTATAATGTTTAGGGAAATATCTACAACAATATCACAAAACGCCTTCTCCTCCTTTGGTGTCGAGCAGTTGTGTTTTATTTGTAAGCCCTTGTTAAAGAGAAAGTGTTTGGCCGTAAAGTAAAGAGTTAACCCCAGGAAGGCTGCAGTGGTGGGGGGGGGGTGGGTGGTGGTTTGGGGGAATAAAAGGTGTCCTGTTTTACCCACAGGGGTAATTATAGCGATTGGTGCAGCTCTTTAACCGGCGGGATAGCGGCTCCAGCCGGGGGCCACGTGTCATACCGCCGCTCAAACCCGCCACATCAAGGGCCCCTCTGCCCCCAGGTGGGGCCCTGTTAATGAGCCAAAGCCACAGGTCCCCCCGCCTGGAGGAGACGGGGCGGAGCCACGGACCGGGCAGGGGCACGGTCAGGGACTGGAGGGGCACGGTCAGGGACTGGGGGGGGGGGGGTGTTTGGGAAAGTTTTTGGAACTAGAAGTGAGAATGCGACAGGTTTATTCAGTGAGGTGCTACAGCGAGGTTAGCGCTCAAAGCACAGATTACAGACCTGGAACTGCAAAGAACACAGCCCCTGAGTGTCTCTGAGGCGCTTAACACTGTACCGTGACTGTGCTCAGGCAGAGCCTCACATGTGCAAGTGTGCAGTGCCCTGAAGTCTGCTGCACTGACCGCAGCTAAAGCTGAACACAAACAGGCAACACCAGTCGGTTATTTCACTTGCTGTACAGTATGTGGCCAGAAATCTAGACCTAGATCACACGCCAGTGAAAGTTCAGAAAAACGTTTGTACTCGTACGCATCTTGTGCTCTTTCACTTTCCAATTATAAGCATCAATTGTACCTAAAACATTAGCACTTTCACAAGAACAAATCGGTATTTGACCAACTAGAGAGTGAGTGCTTTCGTTTGTTCGTTTGTCTGTTCGTAAATTTTTATCACCCACCTGTCTGCACTACAGAATGCAGGTTAACATAATGCACCATCTCTCCAGACTTGTTTAGTTAGTTACTATACTGGTAAAAAGTTTAAAAGCACCACAAAATAAAACAGTTGAAAGTAACACACAACACAGGGGAGAACACAAATACAAATGGGAGAAGATGGGCAGCGTAAACAGAGAATAGAGACAGTTCATATAAAACAACGGGGGCCGAAGACAGTAAGAGAAATAAAAGTAAATATGATTCAATTATTTAATTTATTCTATATTCCTTTTTAAAAATTAAGTAAGATTAAAGGTTATCTGGAGTAATGTTTCAAATTTAATTGTAATATTGATTATAGTAAAATCAAATAACGAAATTATCATAAACTTTTGTTGACACCTCAAGACTATAACTTTAAAGGATGGTTAAATAAAATCAAAAGTTTCATATTTGCTTTCATTCCATGCAAAATGTTGAGCAGAAAATACATTGCGGTCAGGCTGAATGGCAGTATAGCCCTGAGAACACAAGGATTTCTATCAGTCCAGTCTCATAGCCATGTTCATATTTAGTCAAATTGAAGAAAAAAAATTAAAATAAAAGAATATTCAAAAAAGATTACGAAGCTGTTTCCATCTCAGCATATTTTTCCCTCAGAGTGGTGTAACTCCAGGCATTGTTAACTATATTGTGTGATTTCTGTGTGAAGAAAAAAAACGACAAAACTGCCACGTGGCCTACGGCACTTTACCCTGTGGCTTGCATCTTCAGTCAGATTCACTCGTTAGTTTCTCTCTTCATATCTATTTACTTTTACTTTTTAAAAGCCCCGCACGCCCACAGGCGCTGCGTAAAGCCCCGGAGCAGAAGCGCTCTGTGAAAATGCGACCTTCTTTAATGATTACACCGCCGTGCTGACCTTTCTGTGTGCCGGCCCGTCCCCAGAGATGAGGGAAGAATGCCATTGTCTCACATCCAGGGCTGGGTAATTAGCAGCATTAGACACAGATCCTGCCCGCCCCCTCCCTCCCTGAGACTGCAGAGGCGTGATGGGTCTGGAGCCGACCGGTAGCCAGTGAGGTCGCCGGCACGCAGGGCCAGTGTTCAGCGAAGTGTCCACGGCTCTGCTGGTCTCGGCTGTAACTGAGGTGTGTGTTTCTGCTCTTGAGCCGGTGAAGTATGAGCTGAAACAGGTGTGTGTTTCTGCTCTTGAACCTCTGAAGTATGAGCTGAAACTGAGGTGTGTATTTCTGCTCTTGAGCCTCTGAAGTATGAGCTGAAACTGAGGTGTGTGTTTCTGCTCTTTAGCCTCTGAAGTATGAGCTGAAACTGAGGTGTGTGTTTCTGCTCTTGAGCCGGTGAAGTATGAGCTGAAACTGTGGTGTGTGTTTCTGCTCTTGTAAAAACACTGAACACTGAACACAGGGAAGGTATGTTCTGAGAGTATTTTAAATATTCTTACTATAATAATATTCACTTTTTACCATTTGTTTATTTATTTAATTTTATTCTTCCATGTCTGCGCTTTCAAACTGGGCCTCAGCTGTAGAGGGGGACCTAGTCTGAGTATATTTAGCAGCTATGGCTTCCGCGTCCAGTGTCTGAGAGAGACGGCCCCCCTGTGCCACACAGCGTCCAGTGTCTGAGAGAGACACAGCGCCCAGTGTCTGAGAGAGACATAGCGTCCAGTGTCTGAGAGAGACACAGTGTCCAGTGTCTGAGAGAGACACAGCGTCCAGTGTCTGAGAGAGACACAGTGTCCAGTGTCTGAGAGAGACACAGCGTCCAGTGTCTGAGAGAGACACAGCGTCCAGTGTCTGAGAGAGACACAGCGCCCAGTGTCTGAGAGAGACACAGCGTCCAGTGTCTGAGAGAGACACAGCGCCCAGTGTCTGAGAGAGACACAGCGTCCAGTGTCTGAGAGAAACACAGCGTCCAGTGTCTGAGAGAGACACAGTGTCCAGTGTCTGAGAGAGACACACCCTGTGCCACACAGCGTCCAGTGTTTGAGAGAGACACAGCGCCCAGTGTCTGAGAGAAACACAGTGTCCAGTGTTTGAGAGAGACACAGCATCCAGTGTCTGAGAGAGACACACCCCTGTGCCATACAGCGTCCATCCCGAGCACTGACCATTAGACTCACCCAGCGATTCATCAATGTCCCCACAGCCATCTGACAGGGACAGAATCGGCAGCAAATGACAGCTCATCTGTGCATTCGTTTGTTCGTTTGTCTGCGCGTCCATTCATTTGTCTGTTCAATCGAGTGCTTGCCAACAGTAGGCCAAGCTAGTGCACTCTGTGCCTTGTTTTGCTCATCTTTTATGTGAGTAAATATTCTTTATTTTTCTGGAATGACAATAGCGTTAGAGTTCCCCATGGTGCTGGTCAGATCCTACAATGCTCTACTGCTATAATAGGCTCTTTGTCACCAGAGTGCGGGCCTACCTCTCTTATCCTCCCAATAAATACTCAAATTCTATACATTTTTTGGCACTTGTATTGCTTACAAATCCACAAACTAACAAAAGTATGCAGACATTTAATTATTCACAGAGGAGCAAAATAAAGAAATAAAGGGCAATTTGCATTGATTTTGATTCTCCACAAAAGGGAAGGGTTTTTGCTGATGGAAACTGGATGGAAGGGCATATTCCATTATCTGACCCAAAGGAGCAAAAGGATCAATGGCACCTTTACTATGGCTATCATGGGGAATACACTCACATTGTGTCCATTGTACAATATTAGTTTTGACGATTTTCCACCGCGTCAGTATCCATAGCATACACTTCTGTTTTCCCTGGAATGTGCTAATTTTAGCAAAAGATCGAGAACACCCATCCCAAATTTGAATAATTTTACATTTGAAGTGCACAATGAAAACGGCCTTGAATGGATTTCTTTATCAACTTGAATGATTGAAATACATTCATCAGTGCGTAAAAGCATTGACAAATGCCCATTTTTCTGGGTTGTTTTCAGCTTCTTCAGTTAACCAACAGCATTAGCTACAGGCGTGATTCAGCAGGACAAAACAATCCTGTTTTCCTTTAACTTCGGTGTTTGGTTTGGCGGAATGGATTCGACACAACTTTAGACACAGAAGTACTATTTTCAGATCTTCAGGCAGGTTGTTATTTAGTATTACTCCAAAACACTTCCTGTTAACAACCTGAATGGGACAAGAAAATTGACTTTCAAAACTATAGAATGCTCTACATTTTAATAATAGAACTCTCTTCTTTTTTTAATATATATATTTATTTTCGCAAATGCATGCCAAACATAAGCCTCGATCTAAATACATTTTCTTAAAGATTTTGGTCAATAAATGATCATACACATTGCGAATAGAAACATTTAATTTAATTGAGGGCTCCATTAAATTTAACCGCAATGTGAAACAAATCTTTTGAATCAATTTTAAAAGATTTGTTGCCAATTTGCAATTCACATCCTTATGCTCACATCTTGAAACTTATTTTGTGCCTAAACTTATTAAGTATGGATAGGTACAATCATAACTTCATCATATTTTGTTTTTTTGTTATAATTATTTACGTGGCATTTTACCTGACTGTTATACCAACAGAAAAAAAGGGTATTTGCACACTTTTGACACATAATAATACAATTATTGAGGCTCTCAGTATAGATAAAAATACTGACTGCCTCCACCAATCAGAGTATGTTGCCATCATTTTATTGGGTTATTCCAGCCTATTATACCATCCGTATAAAACCACAGGCGTCAGAAGCCTACAAACAATTGGAACAGATACTTCTGGAGGAGCTACATAGTATATCAATCCTCTAGCCCCTGAACTAAATTCAGCAGTGCCCAGACAGTTGTCCTTTGACACTTTCCTCACATGTAATTTGATTTATTTTTTCCCCTGTCTTCTCTTCCTGTTTGATCTGTTTTAGGGATCTTTTGACTCTTCCTCTGTTTTAGGAGTTTGGGAAGTGTGAAGGCAGTGTGGGGGTGTGGGCGGTGTGGGCGTTGTACACAGCGGAGCCTTGTGCAGGAATCTGAGAGAGATATACGTGTCTGTCAGCTCCAGCGCAGAGCCGGGATATCAAAGAAACTCTTCTTCCTCCATCAGCTCATAAAAAATACAATTCAAAAGATGGTTAAGGGTGCACACAGATGAGAACTTTTCATATTTCATTTTTTATTTCCTTATTAACAATGAAGACAAGAAATATTACAGTTTAATGGTGACTTGGTAATTATGTACACGTATGTGACATAGCTAATAACGCTTAGTAAATTATCTCCTTAATAACTATGTAGATTGTAGCAAAACTGAAGAGTGATATGATCTTAGTATTGTATGCATATATTTAATTTGCTACAGTTTTGTTTACAGTTTCTGTATTCATTTGTCCATGCTCTCTTCTTTTACTTGTATAAAATGCAAATGTTTATAATCTCGAGGATCTCCTATAGGCCCCTGAGGGTTTTGTTCTTCTCCCACACAAATTGTGTTGCTTATGTATGATAACCTTGTGCTTGTTAAACTTTTATGTTCTCATATGCCTTTTTTGTATTTTTATCAAATCAAATATAATTTCCACAGTATGCCAAAATGAGAAAATGAGACAAGTATTTTGTTTCAATACTTCAAATTTAACATAAATGCATTAATTTGAACATTAGTGAACTGCAAGCATATGCCAAATTTATACAATTAATATCCATTTAAACACTTGTAAAAAACGTGAATGTAATGGGCATAGCATTTAACTCTATACATCTGGATCTTTACTGTCAAAAGCATGGATGCTTATTTCATTAAAAAAGGCTTGTAAACAGTCTCCTATAGGCAGCACGTCTAAAACTAAGGAATGATTTCATTAGTTTTGTATATAATGCAGATTTTTCTAAAGATTTACCAAAGAGTCAAATTAAAGGTTCCAGTAATTTGCACAATTCAATTTTGTTCCTTAGTATTTCTTTTCCACCCTTTCTGACACCAGTGAAAATGTCCAAATGTGCGAGTGCACAATTTTAAAGCTGTCTCCCTAGCATTGCAGTGAAGTGACCCCTTCCAAATATCCTATCTCATTCGGGTAAGAAAGTTTATGAAAGAGTCCATTGGAGCCTGCTTTGAAAAGGCTTTTTTTAGGGGGTCAGATGTGGTGAAAGTGTGAAAAAGAGGAGAAAGGCCGTATTTGGGCATGTCAGGGGACTTTAAAGGAAGAACACAAACTGCAGCAGGCTATGCAAGTCGCATTAATCTGATTAGCCTAACCTCATCAACAGCACACTTTAAAAAGAGAAGAAAGCCAAGAACCGGGGAAGAGAGGGTGAGAAAAGGGCTCTTTCTGTGGACAGAAGAACGAAGAGTCACTGAATAAAACTCTTTGTAACAGACATGCTGGTCCACAGATGGCAAAACGACAACAAACTCTCCAAAAGCGACGCAAATATAATTGATCCGAGGTCCACCCCCCCCCCTTTCCACACACCCCCCCTTTTTCTTTTTTTGCAGGTATAAGAACAAGAAAAGAAGTAATGAGATTAAGAAAGAATAAAGTGAAAGTCCATGAAATGCTTCACCCTCATGCACTGGTTGTTGTGTGGAAAATTCCGCTTTGAAGTCTTAAATACTCAATAGACTCCCCCAAACACAACGGAGGAAATATCTCCATATTTTAATAAATTGATTTAGATTTGGACCTAACCTAAATCACCCCCCAGAGTTTATAATTAATCAAAGATGAAAAGATGAAAGGATCAAACAAGGAAGTCAAACTTTAGAAAGCCAATGCATAAATGTGTTGCGAAATTTTTAATATATCCAGTTTTGTTTGGTTTTAAGAAATCCCTGGCAACTATGTGTTTGATATGGTATTCCCATGCCAAGAGTAGCTCCCCTCAGATCTTTTGCCAAGGTTTTCCCCTTCAGAAGTCGAGTGAGCAAGTCACCAAAAGTCTGTCCACCTATGTCCATGTTCCATTCACGTGACTTTGACAAGCCTGGAAAAGTATAAAGGCCAGTAAAACATTGTATAACTTTTGAGTAAAGCTGGGAGTTTTACCTCCTTATATAGCACAGAACCATGGGATGTGTCTTCTTACCAGAATACACTATTACTGCGATGACTTCTCATGCAAACTCACTCTTGGCAGGAGTCAATTCTTGCCACTTACAAGATCAATCGTTTTGTACAGATTTCATGCTGGATCAATCAATATATTAAATAGTCCTTTGGACCTTACTCACTCGGAAAAAAACAAACCAAAACTAAAAACTTATAGGAACCCTTTTTAATTATTTACATAACTGTCTGTCATTGGTGTGAAGAGTGAAATCTCCTAGATAAAGAACCATTTTGCCAGACAGAGAACCCTTGAATGAGAAAGGGTTATTTCATGGAATCACAAGGTTCCTTTTGGAACCATTTTTTTGGAGACCATAGTTTAGCTAACAGAAGCAGATTCATACAAGACCTGTGACCTGCTGCCTTTTATCTAATCTGAGCTTCTACAGACAGTTTTCCGTACCTGTTCCTTGATCATTGATCTACAGATACTTTTCTGTACCTGTTCATTGATCATTGATCTACAGATACTTTTCTGTACCTGTTCATTGATCATTGATCTACAGACAGTTTTCTGTACCTGTTCATTGATCATTGATCTACAGACAGTTTTCTCAAGAGACAAGAAGCTCATTTCATGGGGACCTTCCCCTCTTCACTTACACCCAGGAAAAGAGTTGCATTAACGCAACAGGCCTGTTATTCTGAACTTTGATTAAAACAAATACATCTGTTTGTGAGTGTGTGTGGGCGTGTGTGTACTTTGAGAACTATTGACATGCTACTAGTAATTGTCTCTAACATGTAGATCACATACTCCTTTATACATTGTATGTATTTGTGGACTTATGGTGACAAGCATGTGCAAATTTGTCCATTGATCTCTTTGAGTTAAGTTTGGAATGCATGCACTTTCTAACGTATATCAGATATGTATCATAGTTTTAATGCAAATGTTGTTAAAGTATTCCAGTATTAGGCAAAAGTATTGAACAGACATTTAATTTATTATGTGTCATGAGAATATTGAAGCAACACTCCTTGAACTACTGACACTGGAGCAATAATTTATTCACTTTTATAAAGTGAAAATGGCCATTTAAAATTATCTATACAAACAATGGCTAACCATTAGATCTATAATCCTTACCTTTGGTTGACATGTAGTTTCTAACGTACTAAAATTATCCTAAAACAATCATAGGTCATGTAATGTAACGAGCACATTCTGGGACTTTTTATTAACCTCAAGAAAGGTTAATTTGACGTAATCTAGTTTGTAGGTGGGGATGTAAGTCTTATTTGCAGCATTTGCGCCCAAACTATAAATTAAGCAGCTGGTAAAATAAATGATTTGTCCATTGTTACATTTTGAATCATATGGTCACGTAGCAGAGCATCTTGGTCACATGACAGGCTACTGGACTTGGCCACACCTCTTGCTATTCACAAAAATGGTCATCTTTGATTTACAAAGATGGTCATCTTTCATTTGGGCCAATTCACGTACACCTCTTGCTAAGTCTGAGGGCCACTTACTGTGTCAAAAAGCAGTGATTCTTGTTCAGAAACAGCATTTCATGGGGTTTTCTAAGATGATGACCTCGGGTTTTAGTGAAGGGAAGCGTGCCTTTACCCTGCCTCTTGCCGTGTGCCCTGGTCGTTTGTGGGGATTCATCACGGTAAACACAATTAAGAGCAGAGTGAGCCCTGAACGTGTAAGGGGATTGGCCTGCCACGGCCAGTTAATGCAGATATAATGGAGTCCATTTTCTGCATTCTACGCAGGGATTTACCGGGGAGTAAGGCTCATTATCCCACAACAAATTAACAAGTTGTGAGTGAAAGGGGGTTGGGTTGCCAGGCAGGGTCTGGCCTATAGGAGAAAGGAGAGCCGGACCGTGTTCATTCCGGATACACAAACAACTCTCCTGCCGTCTTTTCTTCTCTGCTACCTCTCATCTATTGACCCTCCCCCCAAAACCCCAGTCAGAAAGCAAGTGTTCTACCCACTTGTGTGAAGCTTTACCCCTCCCCCTTCTCTTTCTATAGCAGTGGCATCTGTCCATTGCACTCCACATTTTAAAGAACCTATGTCTAATTTTGTCAATATTTAAAAAAACTGCTGGAAGAGATAAGTCTTTTATAATTAAGACCTGTATTATTAGCAGAATGTGTTTTTATTTCCCATTTCACTGTTCATTTTAAACCCAGTCAGAAACAATCCCCTCAGTTCCTTATATCCACACTGCTGCTACGGTGCATTTGTTGAAAGTTGATGCACTTTACATCTGTTAACATAGACATTGATTGCAGAGCCTGGCTTTTTAAAAATACAAATTTCCTGCCCTGGTGACATGCTTAACCTGCTGTTCTGTTCAGCCTCGCCCAATTACCAACTAAATCTGACTAATATTAAAATAACCTCTCAATGAAATATAATTGCACTTTTATTTATGTTTTGACCAGATGTTGACATCACTTAAGCATCTGCCATTTCTGGAACTAACTTTTAAGTGTTAGACAAATGTCATTAACCGAAACATCCAGTGAGCAGCAGTTCTGTGGGCAAAATTATTAATAAGAGCAGTCAGAGGAGAAGGGCCAGACTGGACAAGGCTGACATGAAGGTGTCAATAAAGCAAATAACCACACATTACAACAGCGGTTCGCAGAAGAGCATCTCTGAACACACAACGCATCAAACCTCTAAGTGGAGAGGCCACAGCAGCAGAAGACCAATAAGTCTAAAAAAAGAAGTTTAATAATACTTAATAAAGTGCTCACTGAGTGTAGGTATTATTTTCAAGGACTTGGAGCAAATGTGTAACATTTACATATGACCACAAGAGTGCAGCAGAAACCACTTTATTACAGATAGTTTTACTTGTGAGCTCAGGCTTTGGTGATGAGACTGTCGAAGAAATGTTAAATAACTGTGGTCATAAACTGACAGGCAGGCTTAGACTCTCAGTGTTTTACAGATTCATCTAGTATTATCCCCTCATGGTGTGTATGAGGAGAGAACACACACAGCCACAGGAGCCATTTGGGTTCAGTATAGGCACAGACACTAGATTTCTTCTTCAGTAAATTTCTCTGCTATTTTATTGCAGGGTGACATTACTACAATTCCAACATTAATGGCACAAATGTTGACCCTCCACAACAGCAGGTGGCCCTATGGATCCATTTAAAGGAATACACCAACATTTTTGGATTTATCTTTTTTTTCGACTTACCCAGACTTAGAAGAGATGTTCGATTTCATTTTTGGGCATTGACTGGCTCCGTTCCTATGTTAGCATAACGTGGTAGCATAAAGACTTGAAACCTAGAGGAGTCAGTAGCCTACCTCCTTCAAAGTGAAGAAATACACCTTACAGCAACTCTGAAGCCGTCTTATTTACATGACGTATCATGTGTATTTGAAATACATGTGCAGGTAAAAAATTGTAAAAACGAGAGACGTTTTAGACATTTACAATTATAGCCGCTGAACACACGTATCCGTCTTCCGCTGGTTGAGCTCATTAATCCGTGCACCTTTTGAAGGTAGAGCGAGATCCGGCACAAAGTGCACTTACTCAGCCCTTGACTCTCTCTGTCCTCTTGTCTCCTGGCCTGCTCGATCCTCCCCTCCCAGCCCATGGGTTTCTGACCTTCTACATTCCTCCAGGCCAAGCCTACATGCAGCTGAGAGGAAGTGGAGGAAATCAAAAGACCCGTCGGACCTGTCTTCCTACCAGTCTCTCCTGGCAGAATTCTCCTCCGCTATCACCACTGCCAAAAGAAATTACTACCAAACAAAAATCCAGAACTCCACTTCTAACCCTCGTCAACTGTTCTCCATTTTCTCCTCTCTCCTCAGCACACCTCCCCCACCATCTCAGTCCTCGCTCACTGCTGATGACTTTGCGGTATTTTCTGACGAGAAGGTTGCAGATATCCGCAGCACCTTCGCGACCACCACCACTTCTATGCCTGCCTCCATTTCTGTGTCTGCCCCCTGTTTCTCCTCTTTCTGTCCCCTTACAGATGCTGATGTGTCTCACCTCCTGCTCTCCCACCGCCCTACTACTTGTGCCCTGGGCCCCATCCCCTCAAACCTCTTTCATCCTCCCGTTTGTCACCTCCCTTGTTAACTCCTCTCTGTCCTCTGGCTGCTTTCCCTCATCATTCAAGAGGGCCTACATCACCCCGCTCCTAAAGAAATCCACTCTTGACCCCTACTGCATTCAAAACTACCGTCCGGAATCTCTCCTTCCTTTTCTATCCAAATCCATTGAACGAGCCGCCTCCAACCAACTCTCTTCCTTCCTCTCTCAGAATAACCTGCTGGACCCCCACCAAGTATTCGACGGAGACTGCACTCCTCTCTGTCAACGAGTCCCTTCATGCTGCACGAGCAACCTCTCTCTCCTCTGTCCTGATCCTTCTTGACCTCTCTGCGGCGTTCGACACGGTCAACCACTCCATCCTCTTAGCCTCCCTGGCATCTACAGGGATCTGTGGCACAGCCTTAGAGTGTATCCAATCTTATCTCTCTGGCCGGTCCTCCCAAGTGTCCTGGGCTGGAGGAGTGTCAACCCCTTGCCCCCTTGTTACAGGAGTCCCCCAGGGCTCAGTCCTCGGACCCCTCCTCTTCTCCATCTACACGAGATCCCTTGGCCCCGTTATCTCTGCTCATGGCATCTCCTATCATTGTTATGCCGATGACACCCAACTCTTTCTCTCCTTCCCCCCATCAGACACACAGGTCTCTACCCGTATCTCCGCCTGCCTGAGAGACATCCAGAGCTGGATGGGCAACCACCATCTAAAGCTCAACCCAGATAAGACGGAGGTGATCTTCATCCCTGTTTTAACCTCTCCCTTCTCTGATTTCTCCATCTCACTAGGGGATACCACAGTGACCTCATCCCCTAGTGCAAGAAACCTTGGAGTGGTGATGGACAACAGGCTATCCTTCTCCAAGAACATCGCTACGGTGACCCGGGTGTGCAGGTTCTTCCTGTACAACATCCAGAGAATCTGACCCTTTCTCACCACCTACTCCACTCAGCTCCTTGTTCAAGTAATGGTCCTGTCCCGCCTGGACTATTGCAATTCTCTGCTGGCTGGCCTTCCAGCATCTGCCATCAGACCCCTACAACTCATCCAGAATGCTGCAGCCCGTCTGGTATTCAATGTTCCCAGACATTCACATGTCACCCCCCTGCTCAGTAACCTCCACTGGCTGCCTGTTATGGCTCGCATCAAATTTAAAACTTTGGTGCTCGCACACCAGGCAGTTAAAGGATCAGCCCCTGTCTATATTCAATCCCTTATCAAGACCTATACACCAACAAGACCCCTCCGTTCTGCCATTTCGTGCCATCTGACGCTTCCCCCTCGCCACACCTGCACTTCACGCTCACGACTGCTGTCTGTCCTGGTCCCACGGTGGTGGAATGACCTCCCGGTGAATGTCAGAACGGCAGAGTCTCTGACCTCCTTCAAGCGCAGACTGAAGACCCATCTCTTCAGGCTACACCTTCCCCTCCCCAACTCACAATCACTGTGATTAGCCTTAGACCGTAATGGCACTTATGTATAGATATCGTTACTTGTATAGGTATTGTTGTTTTTATTGGCTGTTATATTCTAGCTGCCAACTGTGGTATGCTAGTTTGAAAGTTGATTGTACTCTTCAAGGGTTCTGAATTTCTGTATGTTTACACGAGGACTCGGAACTGTACTGTCCTCTCAGGTCTACTTTTGCACTTGTTCTTGTGATTGATTTGCACTTTGTGGTACGTCGCTCTGGATAAGAGCGTCTGCTAAATGCCACGTAATGTAATGTAATGTATTCACTTGTAGAAAGAACTGGACCCCTCTCCCCCCAATAAAGTGCCACACACAGATTTACTCATGATAGAGATTTATTATTGAAGCTGAAATGATTATCATATGCAGTGAGTTTTGACAGATGGGTCTCTGGTAAATGTTTCAGAGAAGCACAGGATTAAGTGCACTGATCTCTGGAAGGGACAAAGTGCACTGGTAGCACAGCTGTAGGAAGGCACCAGGAAGCAGAAGCAGAGCAGCCAATCAGGGGCCTGAAAGGGGATGTCCAGCACCTCCTGGTTGGTCTTTATTTCATATCTATGCCATTGAACTTGACATCGTCAAAAATCTTAATGAAATCATATCTCATTTTTTGCAGACAGTTGGGGAACTCCAACATATGGCCATCATGCAGATTAAAGTAAAATGCAGTGTCCGTGAAGGTTATGGTCACCTGGAGGAGAGAAGGAGAGAACATGGGGAATGGGGGAGAGAAGGCTTGAGAGATACCAGACAGATTACCGAAAAGGAAGAAAAAAAATAAAAATAAAAATAAAAGAAAAAAGACTGCAGTTAAAAAACGATGAAATAAAAAGGCAACAAGTGATCCAAGAATAAATATCAAGGTCTTGATCTACATTTATGTCATTTATATTTACAGTGCAGTTCATAAATATTTGGACAGTGGTACAATTTCTGTCCTTCTGGCATTGTACTCCAGCACATTGGATTTTAAATTATGAAAATGTACTGCCACCTTTAATTTGAGGATATTTACATCCACACCAGGTGATCTGTGTAGAAATTACATCCATTTTATACATCGTCTCCTCTTTTTTTGTGGATGAAAAGTTATTGGACAGTTGGCTTCTCGGCTGTTTCCGATTAGACTGGTGTATTCAATCACTGGAGGTATAAGAATCTTTCAGTATCTAGTCTTGATTCTAGGCTTTTGATTGCCTTTGGAGTCTGGTATTGGCTATTGTTAGCATAAAAACCAGATTTGTGTCAATTACATATATTTTGGAACATTATTTATCACTCTACAAATACATTCAGACAACACAGTATAGCCATTTTTGTATAAACCTATTTTTTACCTAGTTGGTCTTGAAAAAAGAAATACTATAGGATGCAATGTACTTCACATTGAATTCATTTGTTGGAATATTTCCCATGAATCTCTGCCTTGCGGTTACTGTAGCAACCCCCCTCCCCATGCCCCCCTATGACACCGATACCGAATCACAAACTGATCCATTGGACACAGGTACAGAGGACTGGAGAAAGTGTCCTTCCAGCACCTCCAACAGAGCGTCTCCCTGTCTCAGGACTCACCGCAAACTCCTGCAAATGCTGGTAAGGGAAGTGTGAAGATCTCACTTCCTCACCCCAGACTCCGCCCTTCCTGGAGTTCATGATTATGGTACCAGGGAAGGTTGGGGTAAAGTGCAGTGCAATATTTTCATCAGATTCTCTCACGTCGATCACAAAACTGGGAGAGAAAGAGAGCCACACAATGCATGGGTGATGGATGAACATGGATGAAGACAGCAAGAGGTTTACCAAGAACATACAGAGGCAGCAATGGCTCAACGGACTGCATTGCTGTTAGGGCTCCCAGTGACTTTTAGTTCCAGACTTGAAGCTCATGTTTTTGAACTCGACCTATGGTCAAAACATAAATTTTTCTTGTGATTATGCATTCACTCTTTCAGTTCTCTTAGGCAGAAAACATGAACAGATCATGGTAAATATGGACCAAAAAGGGGTCTTCACTTCTTCTCATATTACCTTCATCTCTAATTTGCCCTCACACCTCTGCACATACAGTGAGCACCATAATTAATTGGACAGTGACACATTTTTTTGTTATTTTAGTTCGGTACTCTAGCATTTTGAGGATACAATGACAATGAGGTTGAAGTGAAGACGGTCGGCTTGAATTTTAATTTCAGCATGTAAAATGCATGTTCAATTGGATTCATATCCAGTGATTGAATCTGCAGTATGTTTCGGGTCATTGACTTGTTGCATGGTGAAGTGCCGTCCAACAAGTTTGGAGGCATTTGGTTTTCTCTGAGCAGATAAAATATTTCTGTCGACTTCGGTCTGCAGTTGCATCATCGATGAAGATAAGTGAGCCTGTTTCACTTGCAGCCAAACAGGCCCAAGCCAAAACACGCCCTCCCCCATGTCTCACGGAGGAAATGATATGCTTTGAATCTTGGGCAATCCCTTTTTTCCTCCATCACTCTGGTACATGTTAATCTTTGTCTCCTCTGTGCACAAGACTTTGTTCCAGAACTCTTCGGGCTCTTTTAGGTGCTTTTTAGAAAACAAATCTTGCCTTTCTGTTAGTCAGGCTTGTCAGCGGTTTGCATCTTGTAGTGCACTCTCTGTAGTCCTGCTGGTGTACTACTCCAGCTCTACTGGGTCTATTGACATAATTGAGTTCACCAGTTGTTTTCTTGTTAATAATGAACCAAACTGAACCCAAATTTTGTCATGCCCAGGGTTTTTGCAATGTTTCTCATTGATTGATTTTCATTTCATGAGCCTTATGACGACCAGCTTAACTTGCATCGACACTGCTGTCTTCCTAATTTTATCACAGCCCAACAGCAATCTCCAAAGGCAATTGCAAAGTCTAGAATCAGGACTAGACATCAACAGCTCTCTTCTGCATTCACCGACGACATAAATGAATACACCTGCCCAACAGAACACATCTGTGAAGCCAATTCAACAAATACCTGTAGTACCTTAAAATGGGGTGACCATGTGCAAAAGGTGTTGTTATTTCTAATCAGTCCATCAGATATGGATGAAAATACATTCAGATTGAAGCTGAATGTCTGCACTTCAACCTCCTTGTCATTATATCCTTTTATCATCAAACTCAAAGTGCTAGAGCACAGAACCAAAATGACAAAAAATGTGGCACTGTCCAATGAATTATTGGACTAAGATTCCCTCAACATATTTATTTTTAAAATCACCTCTTTGTTTCTCTGTGGATATCAAGCACTCACGCATGTACACAAATGCACACACAGACACATGCAGACACACACACATGCATATTCGGGGATGGACAAAGCAGATAAATTGTTTTGCCTCACAGTCTGTGCGTTACTACATTTATCCATCAATATTATCAGAAGAAGACTATCAGAGGACACAAAAACACATCCCACATGCAAGAGATAATACTCATACTGAAATTCTGTCCATCATGTGATGTGTAGACTGGTATGCACACACAGTGTTCTGTTTTATCCAGTGCAGACAGGTATAGACATACACACACTGTGTGGTCTACTAATGCTGACCGAAAGGCTGGACAGAGGGGTACGGACACCATTCAACTCGTTTTCGTCATTTTTACTGAAAACCAAGCAGATTGTGAAACCTGCAACGCAATTGAACAAATATACATGCATTTTCAAAATAACTAGTTACAAACATAATCGCTAATTGTACAAAATCAAATATAAATGTTACACGAAGCACATATTACTCACGGTGGCATCCTTCTTGTCCATTAGACCCAACTAATTTCCACAGTCAAAAAAAAAAAACTCAAACACTGCTATTAATTATGCTATGCACATTTAAATGTTACTATCCTAACTGGACAGTACACACACAGTTAACCAGTGGTATTTCAGAATTCTTTTTCAGATGACATTTGCCATTTTTGAAAGATCTATTTTATAGTAAGTGACATGTTTGGTACTGTAGGAAAACCCCCCAAATGTCCGCCAATAGTGTGGCTCTATAAGATCGCTATCTATTTGTATAGACGCGGATGTACCTGTGGCATGTATAGCCTACAATGATACACTTAGTATGTATCTTGTGACGGTACTGGTGTATAGGTGAGTGACTAAGAGGTGCAGATATCCGAGGTTGTCTATGTGTGTTAGGACTGTAAACTGCGAAGCGTGCAGTGATGTAATTCAAGAGGATGCAAGTTCAAATTAATACAATTTATTCAATAATGTGCAATGCAGAAATATATATATATAATGCATGCAATATTAATGGCTATACGCGAATGGTGCGCAGGAGGTCGTATTAACGAGTCTCCTCAAACCATTCCACCTTTCCCTCTATATACCCAGGGTTTTCTGGAAAAACAACAAATCATCAAATAAAGATGGAGGTAACAACAATGGTCCTGCTGATGTCATCTCTGTATGTCCAACAAACCTGGCTAACCTTTGTATTACAGCTGGATGCTGACTCACAGGTAACTTGCATTACTTGTGGTTTATTCCTACAAGATCTTTATTCAGCAACCAGTGTACTACACCACCAATGACACCAAAGTATTTCTCACACCATTAGCTATCTAAAGACACCAAACACTGTATGTGGAAAACCCATGGTTTATACAGTGCTATTTCAACTCATCAGTTCTGGGAGCATTCCACTGAGGTGGCAGAATTGCGCAGAGGCAGCACAATGATGGGAGCAATAGTCCTGTATTGACGAGCACTGTCTTTTCATCAAACCTTGCTGACCTTGTGTCAACATGGTCAACACAGTCTGTTTCCTTTTGGGGGTCTGCAGAGAGGCACACTTATGTAAAATGCCCTACAGTACTTGTTTTATGTTTCAGCTCAAAACAATAAACATCAATAGTCATAAAAGCCTTGTTTCTTAATTATCGTGGATTTCTTGTATGAATTACAACTTTTTCACAAAAAATAAATGGTGCCGGCCTTTATTTTTCCAAATCGACCACGCCCCCGGCTATTATCCGAGGCCCGGCTTCAAATAGAATCCCGGACACAATTTGAGGATTCACGGTACTCACTTGTAGAAAGAACTGGACCCCTCTTCCCCCAATAAAGTGCCACACACAGATTTACTCATGATAGAGATTTATTATTGAAGCTGAAATGATTATCATATGCAGTGAGTTTTGATAGATGTCAGAGGGTCTCTGGTAAATGTATCAGAGAAGCACTGGATTAAGTGCACTGATCTCTGGGAGGGACAAAGTGCACTGGTAGCACAGCTGTAGGAAGGCACCAGGAAGCAGAAGCAGAGCAGCCAATCAGGGGCCAGAAAGGAGATGTCCAGGACCTCTTGGTTGGTCTTTATTTCATATCCATTCCATTGACCTTGACATCGTCAAAAATCTTAATGAAATCGTATCTCATTTTTTGCAGACGGTTGGGGAACTCCAACATATGGCCATCATGCAGATTAATGTAAAATGCAGTGTCCGTGAAGGTTATGGTCACCTGGAGGAGAGAAGGAGAGAACATGGGGAATGGGGGAGAGAAGGCATGAGAGATACCAGACAGATTACCAAAAAGGAAGTATAAAAAAGACTACAGTTAAAAAATGATGAAATAAAAAGGCAACAAGTGATCCAAGAATAAATATCAAGGTCTTGATCTACATTTATATCATTTATATTTACAGTGCAGTCCATAAATATTTGGACAGTGGTACAATTTCTGTCCTTCTGGCACATTGGATTTTAAATTATGAAAATGTACTGCCACCTTTAATTTGAGGATATTTACATTCACACCAGGTGATCTGTGTAGGAATTACATCCATTTTATACATCATCTCCTCTTTTTTTGTGGATGAAAAGTTATTGGACAGTTGGCTTCTCGGCTGTTTCCGATTAGACTGGTGTATTCAATCGCTCCCTTGGTGCAGGTATAAGAAATCTTTCAGTATCTAGTCTTGATTATAGGCTTTTGATTGCCTTTGGAGTCTGGTATTAGCTATTGTTAGCATAAAAACCAGATTTGTGTCAATTACATATATTTTGGAACATTATTTATCACTCTACAAATACATTCAGACAACACAGTATATCCATTTTTGTATAAACTTATTTTTTACGTAGTTGGTCTTGAATAAAGAACATACTATAGGATGCAATGTACTGCACATTGAATTCATTTGCTGGAATATTTCCCATGAATGTCTGCCTTGTGGTTACAGTAGCAACCCCCCTCCCCATGCCCCCCTATGACACCGATACCGAATCACAAACTGATCCATTGGACACAGGTACAGAGGACTGGACAAAGTGTCCTTTCAGCACCTCCAACAGAGCATCTCCCTGTCTCAGGACTCACCACAAACTCCTGCAAACACTGGTAAGGGAAGTGTGAAGATCTCACTTCCTCACCCCAGACTCCGTCCTTCATGGAGTTCATGATGATGACACCACAGAAGGTCGGGGTAAAGTGCAGCGCAATATTTTCATCAGATTCTCTCACTTCGATCACAAAACTTGGAGAGAAAGAGAGCCACACAATGCATGGGTGATGGATGAACATGGATGAAGACAGCAAGAGGTTTACCAAGAGCACACAGAGGCAGCAATGGCTCACCGGGATGCATTCTTGTTAGGGCTCCCAGTGACTTTTAGTTCCATTCCTGACTTGAAGCTCATGTTCTTGAACTCGACCTATGGTCAAAACATAAAACATTTTTCTTGTGATTATGCATTCACTCTTTCAGTTCTCTTAGGCAGAAAACATTAACAGATCATGGTAAATATGGACCAAAAAGGGGTCTTCACGTCTTCTCACATTACCTTCATCTCTAATTTGCCCTCACACCTCTGCACAGACAGTGAGCACCATAATTCATTGGACAGTGACACATTTTTTTTGTTATTTCTGTACTCTAGAATTTTGAGTTTGAAAGGATACAATGACAAATGACAATGAGGTTGAAGTGAAGACGGTCGGCTTGAATTTTAATTTCAGCATGTAAAATGCATGTTCAATTGGATTCATATCCAGTGATTGAATCTGCAGTATGTTTCAGGTCATTGACTTTTTGCATGGTGAAGTGCCGTCCAACAAGTTTGGAGGCATTTGGTTTTCTCTGAGCAGATAAAATATTTCTGTCGACTTCAGAAATCATTGCTCAACTTCGGTCTGCAATTGCATCATCGATGAAGATCAGTGAGCCTGTTCCACTAGCAGCCAAACAGGCCCAAGCCAAAACACGCCCTCCCCCATGTTTCACGGAGGAAATGGTATGCTTTGAATCTTGGGAAATCCCTTTTTTCCTCCATCACTCTGGTACATGTTAATCTTTATCTCCTCTGTGCACAAGACTTTGTTCCAGAGCTCTTGGGGCTCTTTTAGGTGCTTTTTAGCAAACAAATCTTGCCTTTCTGTTAGTCAGGCTTATCAGTGGTGTGCCTCTTGTCGTGTACTCTCTGTAGTCCTGCTGGTGTACTACTCCAGCTCTACTGGGTCTATTGATAAATTGAGTTCACCAGTTGTTTTCTTGTTAATAATGAACCAAACTGAACCCAAATGTTGTCATGCCCAGGGTTTCTGCAATGTTCCTCATTGATTGATTTTCATTTCATGAGCCTTATGACGACCAGCTTAACTTGCATCGACACTGCTGTCTTCCTAATTTTATCACAGCCCAACAGCAATCTCCAAAGGCAATTGCAAAGTCTAGAGTCAAGACTAGACATCAACAGCTCTCTTCTGCATTCACCGACGACATAAATGAATAGACCTGCCCAACAGAACACATCTGTGAAGCCAATTCAACAAATACCTGTAGTACCTTAAAATGGGGGGACCATGTGCAAAAGGTGCTGTTATTTCTAATCAGTCCATCAGATATGGATGAAAATACATTCAGATTGAAGCTGAATGTCTGCACTTCCACCTCCTTGTCATTATATCCTTATATCCTCAAAGTCAATGTGCTAGAGCACAGAACCAAAATGACAAAAAATGTGGCACTGTCCAATGAATTATTGGACTAAGATTCCCTCAACATATTTATTTTTTAAATCACCTCTTTGTTTCTCTGTGGATATCAAGCACACTCACGCATGTACACAAATGCACACACAAACACATGCAGACACACACACATGCATATTCGGGGAAGGACAAAGCAGATAAATTGTTTTGCCTCACAGTCTGTGCGTTACTACATTTATCCATCAATATTATCAGAAGAAGACTATCAGAGGACACAAAAACACATACCACATGCAGGAGATAATACTCATACTGAAATTCTGTCCATCATGTGGTGTGTAGACTGGTATGCACACAGTGCTCTCTTTTATCCAGTGCAGACAGGTATACACATACACACACAGTTATCCAGTGGTATTTCAGAATTCTTTTTCAAATGACATTTGCCATTTTTGAAAGATCTATTTTATAATAAGTGACATGTTTGGTACTTGTTTTATGTTTCAGCTCAAAACAATAAACATCAATAGTCATAAAAGCCTTGTTTCTTCATTATCGTGGATTTCTTTTTCACAAAAAATAAATGGTGCTGTAATTGTTAAATATAATCTGGCAGAGTTAATTAGCAGGCAGTAACCATATATTGTATCTATATTGTTTTTAGGAATGAGATAGACAATATTTGTTAAGTATGTTGACACAATTATTATTTATGTATTACTCTTAAATCCCAATAATGTTCCAGGTCACTTTGACCCGGCGAACAGTACTAAAATAATAGATCAAATCATACATCATCAAAACTAAAATAATTCTCATCACTTACAGTCATCTTGGCGGTATCAGTAGTTCGGTAGTTACAGCTGTGCGGTTCTGAATATAAGGCATAGTGCCTGTATTTATGTGTATCTGAGAGAGCTAAGAAGGCAGGATTTGGCAAGCTCTAACCAATCAAATTGAGTGATTGCCTGTGGTAGAATCAAAATTGTCCAAACATACTAACTTGTGGGTGTTTTAGTAAAGTGGGGGTGTTTTTTGTGTACGTTCTCCTGAAAAATGCAATGTGTCGAATACACAGGAAAGGATTGCAAAATGTCGCATGACTAGATTTGTTTTAGTACCACAGGAAAATGAAAGAATGCAAATACATGCACAATGAAAAAGAATACAACCCTACAGAATAAGTAGGCTACATTTTCCACATTAAAAAATGCATTTAAAAAAGTTGAAGGAGTTATCGCCCGTCTCAGTGGAGAGCTTTGTGAGCTCCTGATAGCTGGGGTTCTATGTCTGAGACCCCCATCGCTGTTCATGTACTCCGGTTTGGTCAGCTGAATTAGAGGCTTAGTGTCTTGTGTATTCTAGCCTCGGCATAAGTATCCTTCTGAATTATCGTGTGAATTAGAAATACATGTGCAGGAAAAAAATAGTAAAAATTAGAGCCGTTTTTCTTCAGAGAAGTTAGACATTTCCAACTATAGCCGCTGAACACACGTATCCATCTTCCGCTGGTTGAGCGCATTAATCCGCGCACCTTTTGAAGGTAGAGCGAGATCCGGCACAAAGTGCACTTACTCACTTGTAGAAAGAACTGGACCCCTCTCCCCCCAATAAAGTGCCACACGCAGATTTACTCATGATAGAGATTTATTGTTGAAGCTGAAATGATTATCATACGCAGTGAGTTTTGACAGATGTCAGAGGGTCTCTAGTAAATGTTTCAGAGAAGCACAGGATTAAGTGCACTGATCTCTGGGAGGGACAAAGCTTTAGGAAGGCACCAGGAAGCAGAAGCAGAGCAGCCAATCAGGGGCCAGAAAGGAGATGTCCAGCACCTCCTGGTTGGTCTTTATTTCATATCAATGTCATCGACCTTGACATCATCATAAATCTTAATGAAATCGTATTTCATTTTTCTCAGACGGTTGGGGAACTCCAACATATGGCCATCATGCAGATTAATGTAAAATGCAGTGTCCGTGAAGGTTATGGTCACCTGGAGGAGAGAAGGAGAGAACATGGGGAATGGGGGAGAGAAGGCATGAGAGATACCAGACAGATTACCAAAAAGGAAGTCAAAAAATTCATTAAAAAAAAGAAAAGAAAAAAAGACTGCAGTTAAAAAACGATGAAATCAAAAGGCAACAAGTGATCCAAGAATAAATATCAAGGTCTTGATCTACATTAATATCATTTATATTTACAGTGCAGTCCAAAAATATTTGGACAGTGGTACAATTTCTGTCCTTCTGGCATTGTACTCCAGCACATTAGATTTTAAATTATGTAAATGTACTGCCACCTTTAATTTGAGGATATTTACATCCACACCAGGTGATCTGTGTAGGACTTACATCCATTTTATACATCGTCTCCTCTTTTTTTGTGGATGAAAAGTTATTGGACAGTTGGCTTCTAGGCTGTTTCCGATTAGACTGGTGTATTCAATCGCTCCCTTGGTGCAGGTATAAGAAGTCTTTCAGTATCTAGTCTTGATTCTAGGCTTTTGATTGCCTTTGGAGTCTAGTATTAGCTATTGTTAGCATAAAAAACAGATTTGTGTAAATTACATATATTTTGGAACATTATTTATCACTCTACAAATACATTCAGACAACACAGTATATCCATTTTTGTATAAACCTATTTTTTACCTTGTTGGTCTTGAATAAAGAACATACTATAGGATGCAATGTACTTCATATTGAATTCATTTGTTGGAATATTTCCCATGAATCTCTGCCTCTACTGTAGCAACCCCCCTCCCCATGCCCCCCTATGACACCGATACCGAATCACAAACTGATCCATTGGACACAGGTACAGAGGACTGGACAAAGTGTCCTTTCAGCACCTCCAACAGAGCATCTCCCTGTCTCAGGACTCACCACAAACTCCTGCAAATACTGGTAAGGGAAGTGTGAAGATCTCACTTCCTCACCCCAGACTCCATCCTTCCTGGAGTTCATGATTATGGTACCAGGGAAGGTCGGGGTAAAGTGCAGCGCAATATTTTCATCAGATTCTCTCACTTCGATCACAAAACTGGGAGAGAAAGAGAGCCACACAATGCATGGGTGATGGATGAACATGGATGAAGACAGCAAGAAGTTTACCAAGAGCATACAGAAGCAGCAATGGCTCACCGGACTGCATTGCTGTTAGGGCTCCCAGTGACTTTTAGTTCCATTCCTGACTTGAAGCACATGTGTTTGCACTCGGCCTATGGTAAAAACATAAAACATTTTTCTTGTGATTATGCATTCACTCTTTCAGTTCTCTTAGGCAGGAAACATTAACAGATCATGGTAAATATGGACCAAAAAGGGGTCTTCACTTCTTCTCATATTACCATCATCTCTAATTTGCCCTCACACCTCTGCACATACAGTGAGCACCATAATTCATTGGACAGTGACAAATTTTTTTGTTATTTTGGTTCTGTACTCTAGGATTTTGAGTTTGAAAGGATACAATGACAAATGACAATGAGGTTGAAGTGAAGACGGTCGGCTTGAATTTTAATTTCAGCATGTAAAATGCATGTTCAGTTGGATTCATATCCAGTGATTGAATCTGCAGTATGTTTCGGGTCATTGACTTTTACATCTTATCCAGAGCGACGTACAACAAAGTGCATACCCATAACCAGGGATAAGTGCGCTGAAAGACCCTAGAGGGAAGTACAATTTCAATTGCTACCCGTACAACAAAGATAAGGACCAGGGCCTTATTTTTTATTTTTTTTATTTTTTTTAAACAACAAATAAATAACCAAACAACAAAGCAAAAGTGCCAAAACTTAACTATCCAAATACTGCTTACCTAGCCAACTAAAAATACCGAAACACAACGTAAATCACAAAGACAACAATTAAGGTTCACATGGAGGTAGGGAGGGATGGGGAGAGGTGCTGCTTGAAGAGGTGCGTCTTCAGTTTGCGCTTGAAGGTGGGGAGAGATTCTACAGTTCTGACCTCAACGGGGAGTTTGTTCCACCACCGTGGAGCCAGAACAGACAGTAGTCGTGAGCGTGAGGTGGAGGTTCAGAGAGGGGGAGATACCAAGTGGCCTGTGGAGGCTGAACAAAGAGGTCTGGCAAGGGTGTAGGGTCTGATGTTTTTTTGTAGGTAAGCTGGGGAAGACCCCTGAACTGCTTGGAAGGCTAGCACCAATGTTTTGAATTTCATGCGAGCCATGACAGGCAGCCAGTGGAGGGAAGTAAGCAGGGGGGTGACGTGTGAGTATTTGGGAAGGTTGAAGACCAGACGAGCTGCTGCATTCTGGATAAGTTGGAGGGGTCTGATGGGGGGGACTTGTTGCATGGTGAAGTGCCGTCCAACAAGTTTGGAGGCATTTGGTTTTCTCTGAGCAGATAAAATATTTCTGTCGACTTCAGAAATCATTGCTCAACTTCGGTCTGCAGTCACATCATCGATGAAGATAAGTGAGCCTGTTCCATTAGCAGCCAAACAGCCCCAAGCCAAAACACGCCCTCCCCATGTTTCACGGAGGAAATGGTATGCTTTGAATCTTGGGCAATCCCTTTTTTCCTCCATCACTCTGGTACATGTTAATCTTTGTCTCCTCTGTGCACAAGACTTTGTTCCAGAACTCTTGAGGCTCTTTTAGGTGCTTTTTAGTAAACAAATCTTGCCTTTCTGTTAGTCAGGCTTATCAGTGGTGTGCATCTTGTAGTGTACTCTCTGTAGTCCTGCTGGTGTACTATTCCAACTCTACTGGGTCTATTGACATAATTGAGTTCACCAGTTGTTTTCTTGTTAATAATGAACCAAACTGAACCCAAATGTTGTCATGCCCAGGGTTTTTGCAATGTTCCTCATTGATTGATTTTCATTTCATGAGCCTTATGACGACCAGCTTAACTTGCATCGACACTGCTGTCTTCCTAATTTTATCACAGCCCAACAGCAATCTCCGAAGGCAATTGCAAAGTCTAGAGTCAAGACTAGACATCAACAGCTCTCTTCTGCATTCAGCGACGACATAAATGAATATACATGCCCAACAGAACACATCTGTGAAGCCAATTCAACAAATACCTGTAGTACCTTAAAATGGGGGGACCATGTGCAAAAGGTGCTGTTATTTCTAATCAGTCCATCAGATATGGATGAAAATACATTCAGATTGAAGCTGAATGTCTGCACTTCAACCTCCTTGTCATTATATCCTTATATCCTCAAACTCAAAGTGCTAGAGCACAGAACCAAAATGACAAAAAATGTGGCACTGTCCAATGAATTATTGGACTAAGATTCCCGCAACATATTTATTTTTAAAATCACCTCTTTGTTTCTCTGTGGATATCAAGCACACTCACGCATGTACACAAATGCACACACAGACACATGCAGACACACACACATGCATATTCGGGGATGGACAAAGCAGATAAATTGTTTTGCCTCACAGTCTGTGCGTTACTACATTTATCCATCAATATTATCAGAAGAAGACTATCAGAGGACACAAAAACACATACCACATGCAGGAGATAATACTCATACTGAAATTCTGTCCATTGTAAGGCCGAAATCTGGCATTATCACTCAGGGCTGGTCAGCTTGCTGGCTTCCTCTGGTATTGTGGAATATGTGGCTGTAAAGTAATTTAGGAGCATGCATCATGAACCCCCCCCTTATCTCCACACCCATACGGGCAGGAGCCTGTGGGGGAAGACTCAGGCCTCCAGTCGTAAAACTCTTACGACAGGGCAACATTCTTTACGGCACTGGAAGGTTTCAGAGGGCACGGCCTGTCAGGCCCGACCTTCTCCTGAACCCTTTATTACTCTCCCTCTTGACTCAGTCACTAAATGATGTGTACAGCATTGGATGTTTCATGACAAAGTCAGTTTAGATAATATTCATGTTTGGTATTATTCTGATTGTTTCAGTGCGACTGGTGCAATGATTTTATTTCTGCAACAGCAAACCCTGTACATCATAACGAACCAGGAGAAGCTGTGTGGAGCTCTGCCCCAGTGAAAGCCATGTGCCTCAACCCCCCTGCGCTTCCTGGGGAGGCGTGGCTCTAAATTACAGATGGGTGAACATCAAAGGCCAGAATTTGGATTTAAGGACAGCAAACTAAGCAATCTGGGAGAATGCAATCAGCCTCCCGTGCACTCCGTGCACGTAGTTTCTACGTACAGGGTATCTGTAGCCAGACTCCCGTATGTAGCTTTTATTACCAGGTATGACGTTTAAGACTCCGGAATTTGGTTTGCATTGTAATGTTTTTATTTGGAACTTGTATGCAATTACGTGTATGTAACCTGCCTGGTAAAATAAAATTGTTAAAACTTGATCTGTTTGGTTTTTCTTACTGACACTTAATGTTACACAGGGAATGCGTGGTTTACCCCCTCGAACTGGTCTAGGGAGGATGATTATTTCCACTTACTGTATCACGGCGTATAGCACCCGTAGACCTATGTTGGTAAATCCCTCGCCTCCGCTTGGTAGTTCATTCATGTCGAGCACAGCCGTAGCTATGTTGGTCTGCTTGGGTCCCTAGGCTGTAAACAGATATACCCGAGAGTAGCTATTCCTGCGACCTCTGTAATGACTACAGATAGCTAGTCAGTTCGTGAGACGTGCACATTACGCGCGATGTGACATGCGGTGGTACCAGCAGAGGATTGTTCAGCGAGTTCTTCTCAGTACAGGATTCCTATAGCGATCAAGTCAAAATTATAAATACGACATCCACTAATGTGGATAACTAATCTAAATTATTATTCTAAAATGGAGTCAGATAAACGAAGGTGAATCTATTGGCCCTATTGTGGAGATTCTGGGTCAGCCCCGGACCAGTAAAGAGCGGAAGGCAGAGTGGTACTACTGCCTTTGTATCGTGGTTTGTTCATTGGCTGATCTAGACTGTCTGCATAGGGGCCACTACTTTTTAACCCTATTAGTATTCTTTCAGCAACACCAGAAGGACGAGCACGCTGATACCTTCAGCCCTCGCTAAATTCCGTCGTTGGGTTAGCGTTGGGTTTTACAGTTGGTGACCTCGACGTGATCTAATTCCATTCATGTCAGATTCGTCTGCCGACGTGATCTGCTTTCATCCAATGTAAGATTTGAGGCTTACAAGGGATGAGGTGTCTGAAGTTTGCTCCTTCTGGTGGTGTTGTGCAACCCGGCATGATACCCGTTACTCCGGGTGTGTGGTTTTCCTTCCATCTGGTTTTGCGATCCTTGGTGTGGTGAGTAGCATGGTTTCTTTCTATCAGTAATGTTAGGGAAAGTTGTGTTATTTTGCTGCATGAATACTGTGTAGGGGATCGACATATCCCGGATAGGACTGGGACCGTAGAAACCAGCCATATTTGCAGGTTACTACCCCTCAGGGTATGTAGCGCGATCATGGTAGAGGGCAGAGAGAGAGAAATGGTGGTATGCATGTTTTTGTAACTGTGCTGTGTGACTGTGGCTATTAGCTTAAACAGCAAATAGGCTACAGTAGGAACGGTTTTAGAAACAAGCATGTCGCAATTGGAAGTATATAAGTATTATTTTTGATGGCTGCCCGTAGATGTGCAACATGACAACATGCACATATATATAATATTACTTGTGGAGTAAGTTTGAGCTCTGTTAAAGGTGGCAAGCTTCTTCATCTTATTTAAGTGTATAATTATAAGTTGCGACTGACTGCTGAGTCAGGAGCATAGCCTAGGTTTTAAGTTCCAGCTCTAGAAACAGAGTTTGGGAGGCCTGTACCGGTGGTCACTATACCTCTGTGTACTGGGCCTGATGTTACGTCACAGGGCCGCTGGGTGCCACAGCAGATACAAGTCTCCACCCCTCTGATGCGCTGCTACAAGGTTGGGGAATCAGCTGCATGTGGGGCCTATGCGAGACCTCTGAGACTGGTGTCGGGTGTCGCCTCACAGAATTTCTGTCTTTCTGAGCTGCTGGAAACTGAGTCCTCTGGCCTGTGCTACCTGTATCAGTAACAGTTGTATACTTATAATTAAATACATAGGCTATAGTTTGTGAGACATTTGGTATAGACATGTGTAAATTAAATCTACCAAATGTTCTATAATAGATGTCACATAGGATTTGCCCTAGTGGGGATACATCTGTTGTAAAACAGGATGAAATCCCTGATTATATAATTTGTCCTATTGGATAAATTTAATTATATATAGGCATAGGCCAAACGTATAGTGCATCTTGGTGCACCATATTGTTTCCTCTGTTTCACTTTGTGTGATTTAACTCCACCACTGTGAATGCAGAGGATTTATATTATAATACGGTATACTGCACGTCTTTGCATGCCATTTAGGAAATGTTAGGAAAACTAACATACTTACTTGGTTGCCAGTTAGATTAACTGAGGCATGTGTGTACCTAAATCTAATTGTATGTTTGTGTGGTTTCTCCCACTAACACAAAATATATATATTAAAATATTTCCTAGACCACAGATAAACCAGTCAATGACAAAAATTAACCCTTAAAGTTTACTGACCTAACAGTGGCCAGCATTATCTGTCACTGCTGGGGAAGACGTTTACGACCAGAGAGGTATTTATAACCTAGGGGAAATAAATTGGCTTATATTTTGGAAGAAGGTGTTCCAAATGGAAAATGCTTAAGCAAATTTAAAAATAATGAGTAGAAGCAATTTCTTCTCTTGTTTTATTCCCTGGGCATTAAAACTTCATAAGGGGGGTCATTTTTGGCAAAGACTGGCTTATGGGTCATTCCCTCCTAGCTCTCCACTGTTGTCTCCTTGACTGTTGTTTTTCCTCCCCCACTTTGTCTGTCACCTATTATGTCACTTGTCTTTAGAACAGTGAACCTGCACTCCAAATGAAGTGTATAATTTGTTATGTTTTGATCTCTTTGTTTAGGATCAATTCTTGATTGGATATCTGGATTTATGCAGATATTCACCCCGAATAAATGTTTATTTTTAAAAGTAAAATAACTGAATTATAAATCTTGTAATGGGGCATGTGAACTATATACTTTCCAGTGTTCTGTTAGCATTCTCTATGCAACATACTGCAGTGTTGTACAAACGTATGCATGGCTATAGGCACGGCTCAATGATTTAGTTTCTGAGTATTTAGACTTGTCGTCCAAATATTTATAGGATAATTGATAATCCTAATTTTCAGCATGTTTGGTAAACCAGCTGATCACTGGTTTCAAACATAATCAATTGTCAATAAAAATATATTCCAATCAGTAAGAATTGGAGCGCAGGCGCTTCAATTCTATCAGCCATTTCCTTTTTCATCAGACCCGTACCATCGAGCGTGACTTAGCCTGCAGAACATATGCTGAGGATTTGCTTACTGCTGTCATACAAGATATTCTGGACCTTTGTCTGCACACGTCTCCTAGGCATGTCTTAAGGGAGCTCATTGAAGCCTTAGACTGGCATAGGTAAATTGTGTCAGAACAAAGGGAAAATATTCATTACCCACAGCATTTATGTATGTATGTAATGTTTATATGTTTGTTGTAAATAACTACCGGTTGTATCGGATTCTTAGTTTTCTTTCTTTTGATTTACCCAAACCTGGTCTATCCAAATTCCACTACCATATGCTCAATCTGCATAGTAGTGCAGAATCAGGTATATAAATTAAATCACCATATTGGTGGATATCACTATAAGGGGCATAGAAGCCATATTCACCACTCGCACTGATTGTCATGAAACATCCTGCTATGATCTATATGCGTAACCATCTTTTTCCCATTATGACACCAGAGGTATTAGTGTTCAGTTTTTGTATGGCCATGCTGAAATCATCCAGGTGTCTCACCGACAGTAGTACGTCACCAGCGAGATGAGTTCCTTCACAGGTGGAGGTCTGACCTGTCCAGCAAGTCACTTCACCAACTGGAAGTGATTGAGGACTTCACAAGGGGTCAGATCTGCGTTCTGAGGAGAATTCCGCTGGAGGTGGACGTCTCTCTGTGGTGGAAAGACACTCTTTTGGACAGTGTGCGTGGTCTCTGACTGACCTAATGGACCTGGTGCAACAGGTCGTCCAGGGCTGGCTCCTCTACCAGCTCTGCTCAGGACGCCTACACATGGTGGGACTGGTGGGACTGGGTGTTCTGAGGGTCCGTCATCACCAAAATTATCATCCTCCTATTAAGCTCCTTTACCCATGCTGCTTTGGTGCTCAGCCCCTGCAGCTGCCGACAATGTCGGGACTGAGACCCCAAGCCGCAGGGAATTATATACACAGCCACGGCCTTCATAGTGACCCCTTGGGAGTGTGTTATGTTTGCCCCATGGGGTCAAGAGAGGAATCTGTAAGGCCGAAATCTGGCATTATCACTCAGGGCTGGTCAGCTTGCTGGCTTCCTCTGGTATTGTGGAATATGTGGCTGTAAAGTAATTTAGGAGCATGCATCATGAACCCCCCCCTTATCTCCACACCCATACGGGCAGGAGCCTGTGGGGGAAGACTCAGGCCTCCAGTCGTAAAACTCTTACGACAGGGCAACATTCTTTACGGCACTGGAAGGTTTCAGAGGGCACGGCCTGTCAGGCCCGACCTTCTCCTGAACCCTTTATTACTCTCCCTCTTGACTCAGTCACTAAATGATGTGTACAGCATTGGATGTTTCATGACAAAGTCAGTTTAGATAATATTCATGTTTGGTATTATTCTGATTGTTTCAGTGCGACTGGTGCAATGATTTTATTTCTGCAACAGCAAACCCTGTACATCATAACGAACCAGGAGAAGCTGTGTGGAGCTCTGCCCCAGTGAAAGCCATGTGCCTCAACCCCCCTGCGCTTCCTGGGGAGGCGTGGCTCTAAATTACAGATGGGTGAACATCAAAGGCCAGAATTTGGATTTAAGGACAGCAAACTAAGCAATCTGGGAGAATGCAATCAGCCTCCCGTGCACTCCGTGCACGTAGTTTCTACGTACAGGGTATCTGTAGCCAGACTCCCGTATGTAGCTTTTATTACCAGGTATGACGTTTAAGACTCCGGAATTTGGTTTGCATTGTAATGTTTTTATTTGGAACTTGTATGCAATTACGTGTATGTAACCTGCCTGGTAAAATAAAATTGTTAAAACTTGATCTGTTTGGTTTTTCTTACTGACACTTAATGTTACACAGGGAATGCGTGGTTTACCCCCTCGAACTGGTCTAGGGAGGATGATTATTTCCACTTACTGTATCACGGCGTATAGCACCCGTAGACCTATGTTGGTAAATCCCTCGCCTCCGCTTGGTAGTTCATTCATGTCGAGCACAGCCGTAGCTATGTTGGTCTGCTTGGGTCCCTAGGCTGTAAACAGATATACCCGAGAGTAGCTATTCCTGCGACCTCTGTAATGACTACAGATAGCTAGTCAGTTCGTGAGACGTGCACATTACGCGCGATGTGACATGCGGTGGTACCAGCAGAGGATTGTTCAGCGAGTTCTTCTCAGTACAGGATTCCTATAGCGATCAAGTCAAAATTATAAATACGACATCCACTAATGTGGATAACTAATCTAAATTATTATTCTAAAATGGAGTCAGATAAACGAAGGTGAATCTATTGGCCCTATTGTGGAGATTCTGGGTCAGCCCCGGACCAGTAAAGAGCGGAAGGCAGAGTGGTACTACTGCCTTTGTATCGTGGTTTGTTCATTGGCTGATCTAGACTGTCTGCATAGGGGCCACTACTTTTTAACCCTATTAGTATTCTTTCAGCAACACCAGAAGGACGAGCACGCTGATACCTTCAGCCCTCGCTAAATTCCGTCGTTGGGTTAGCGTTGGGTTTTACACCATCATGTGGTGTGTAGACTGGTATGCACACACAGTGTTCTGTTTTATCCAGTGCAGACAGGTGTACACATACACACACAGTTATCCAGTGGTATTTCAGAATTCTTTTTCATATGACATTTGCCATTTTTGAAAGATCTATTTTATAGTAAGTGACATGTTTGGTGCTTGTTTTATGTTTCAGCTCAAAACAATAAACATCAATAGTCATAAAAGCCTTGTTTCTTCATTATCGTGGATTTCTTGTATGAATTACAACTTTTTCACAAAAAATAAATGGTGCGGTAATTGTTAAATATAATCTGGCAGAGTTAATTAGCAGGCATTAACCATATAATGTATCTATATTGTTTTTAGGAATGAGATAGACAATATTTGTTAAGTATGTTGACACAATTATTATTTATGTATTGCTCTTAAATCCCAATAATGTTCCAGGTCACTTTCACCCGGCGAACAGTACTAAAATAATAGATCAAATCATACATAATCAAAACTAAAATAATTCTCATCACTTACAGTCATCTTGGCGGTTCAGTAGTTCGGTATTTACAGCTGTGCGGTTCTGAATATAAGGCAGGTGCCTGTATTTATGTGTATCTGAGAGAGCTAAGAAGGCAGGATTTGGCAAACTCTAACCAATCAAATTGAGTGATTGCCTGTGGTAGAATCAAAATTGTCCGAACATATTAACTTGTGGGTGTTTTAGTAAAGTGGGGGTGTTTTTTGTGTAAGTTCTCCTGAAAAATGCAATGTGCTGAATACACAGGAAAGGATTGCAAAATGTCGCATGACTAGATTTGTTTTAGTACCACAGGAAAATGAAAGAATGCAAATACATGCACAATGAAAAAGAATAAAACCCTACAGAATAAGTAGGCTACATTTTCCACATTAAAAAATGCATTTAAAAAAGTTGAAGGAGTTATCGCCCGTCTCAGTGGAGAGCATTGTGAGCTCCTGATAGCTGGGGTTCTATGTCTGAGACCCCCATCGCTGTTCATATACTCCGGTTTGGTCAGCTGAATTAGAGGCTTAGTGTCTTGTGTATTCTAGCCTCGGTATAAGTATCCTACTTCGTCAGTTGAATTAGAGTATTAATGTTTTTTGTGGCGGCACGGATGGTGCAGTGGGTAACACTGCCGCCTCACAGCAAGGAGGTCCTGGGTTCGAATCCTGGTCGGCCGGGGCCTCTCTGTGCGGAGTTTGCATGTTCTCCCCGTGTTTGTGTGGGTTTCCTCAGGGTACTCCGGTTTCCTCCCACAGTCCAAAGACATGCAGGTTAGGCTGATTGGAGAGTCTAAATTGCCCGCAGGTATGAGTGTGTGAGTGAATGGTGTATGTGCCCTGCAATGGACTGGCGACCTGTCCAGGGTGTATTCCTGCCTTTCGCCCAATGTATGCTGGGATAGGCTCCAGCCCCCCTGTGACCCTGTTCAGTATAAGCGGATTAAGATAAGGGATGGATGGATGTTTTTTGTGTATGTTCGTACTAGGGTTAGTAGGACGTAGGGTGTGAGGTTGAGTTTCCCTGCCATTTGTTATTTCCTTGCTCGAGTCAGATTAGACTTCTCGAGCATTTTTAAAGGTTGAAGCCTATAGGAGCCTATAGGAGTCAGTAGCCCACCTCCTTCAAAGTGAAGAAATACACCTTACAGCAACTCTGAAGCCGTCTTATTTACATGACGTATCGTGTGTATTTGAAATACATGTGCAGGAAAAAAATAGTAAAAATTAGAGCCGTTTTTCTTCAGAGAAGTTAGACATTTCCAACTATAGCCACTGAACACACGTATCCATCTTCCGCTGGTTGAGCGCATTAATCCGTGCACCTTTTGAAGGTAGAGCGAGATCCGGCACAAAGTGCACTTACTCACTTGTAGAAAGAACTGGACCCCTCTGCCCCCAATAAAGTGCCACACACAGATTTACTCATGAGAGAGATTTATTGTTGAAGCTGAAATGATTATCATACGCAGTGAGTTTTGACAGATGTCAGAGGGTCTCTAGTAAATGTTTCAGAGAAGCACAGGATTAAGTGCACTGATCTCTGGGAGGGACATGGGGGAGAGAAGGCATGAGAGATACCAGACAGATTACCAAAAAGGAAGTAAAAAAATAAAAACAATTTTAAATTTTTTTTAAAAAGACTGAAGTTAAAAAACGATGAAATAAAAAGAATAAATATCAAGGTCTTGATCTACATTTATATCATTTATATTTACAGTGCAGTCCATAAATATTTGGACAGTGGTACAATTTCTGTCCTTCTGGCATTGTACTCCAGCACATTGGATTTTAAATTATGAAAATGTACTGCCACCTTTAATTTTTTGACATCCACAGCAGGTGATCTGTGTAGGAATTACATCCATTTTATACATAGTCTCCTCTTTTTTCTGCAGTATGTTTCGGGTCATTCGGGTCATTGACTTGTTGCATGGTGAAGTGCCGTCCAACAAGTTTGGAGGCATTTGGTTTTCTCTGAGCAGATAAAATATTTCTGTCGACTTCAGAAATCATTGCTCAACTTCGGTCTGCAGTTGCATCACCGATGAAGATAAGTGAGCCTGTTTCACTAGCAGCCAAACAGGCCCAAGCCAAAACACGCCCTCCCCCATGTCTCATGGAGGAAATGATATGCTTTGAATCTTGGGAAATCCCTTTTTTCCTCCATCACTCTGGTACATGTTAATCTTTGTCTCCTCTGTGCACAAGACTTTGTTCCAGAACTCTTGAGGCTCTTTTAGGTGCTTTTTAGAAAACAAATCTTGCCTTTCGGTTAGTCAGGCTTGTCAGTGGTTTGCATCTTGTAGTGTACTCTCTGTAGTCCTGCTGGTGTACTACTCCAGCTCTACTGGGTCTATTGACATAATTGAGTTCACCAGTTGTTTTCTTGTTAATAATGAACCAAACTGAACCCAAATGTTGTCATGCCCAGGGTTTCTCATTGATTGATTTTCATTTCATGAGCCTTATGATGACCAGCTTAACTTGCATCGACACTGCTGTCTTCCTAATTTTATCACAGCCCAACAGCAATCTCCAAAGACATCAACAGCTCTCTTCTGCATTCACCGACGACATAAATGTTCTGCCCAACAGAACGCATCTGTGAAGCCAATTCAACAAATACCTGTAGTACCTTAAAATGGGGGGACCATGTGCAAAAGGTGTTGTTATTTCTAATCAGTCCATCAGATATGGATGAAAATACATTCAGATAGAAGCTGAATGTCTGCACTTCAACCTCCTTGTCATTATATCCTTATATCATCAAACTCAAAGTGCTAGAGCACAGAACCAAAATGACAAAAAATGTGGCACTGTCCATTGAATTATTGGACTAAGATTCCCTCAACATATTTATTTTTAAAATCACCTCTTTGTTTCTCTGTGGATATCAAGCACACTCACGCATGTACACAAATGCACACACAGACACATGCAGACACACACACATGCATATTCGGGGATGGACAAAGCAGATAAATTGTTTTGCCTCACAGTCTGTGCGTTACTACATTTATCCATCAATATTATCAGAAGAAGACTATCAGAGGACACAAAAACACATACCACATGCAGGAGATAATACTCATACTGAAATTCTGTCCATCATGTGGTGTGTAGACTGGTATGCACACAGTGCTCTCTTTTATCCAGTGCAGACAGGTATAGACATACACACACTGTGCGGTCCACTAATGCCGACCGAAAGGCTGGACAGAGGGGTACGGACACCATTCAACTTGTTTTCGTTATTTTTACTGAAAACCAAGCAGATTGTGAAACCTGGAACGCAAATGAACAAATATACATGTATTTTCATAATAACTAGTTACAAACATAATCGCTAATTGTACAAAATCAAATATAAATGTTACACAAAGCACATATTACTAACCGTGGCATCCTTCTTGTCCATTAGACCCAACTAATTTCCACAGTCATAAAATAAAACTCAAACACTGCTATTTATTATTTATGCTATGCACATTTAAATGTTACTATCCTAACTGGACAGTACACACACAGTTATCCAGTGGTATTTCAGAATTCTTTTTCATATGACATTTGCCATTTTTGAAAGATCTATTTTATAGTAAGTGACATGTTTGGTACTGTAGGAACACCCCCCAAATACACCAAAAGGCGGAAGTATCCGAGAGGTGAAGGAAACGCGTGTAGTCTGACCAATGCTACTGGAACAGGGTTAATTTAATTTTGTTCTCGTTTATCTGACTCCAAAAGATAAGTTCAACTGCTCCTCTGCTCTAACAGTCATACAAAAGGAACTGCAAATGTCCACCAATAGTGTGGCTCTTTAAGATCGTTATCTATTTGTATAGACGCGGACGTACCTATGGCCTGTATAGCCTACAATGATACACTTAGTATGTATCTTGTGACGGTACTGGTGTATAGGCGAGTGACTACGGGGTGCAGGTATCCTAGGTTGTATATGTGTGTTAGGACTGTAAACTGCTATGTGTGCAGTGATGTAATTCAAGAGGATGCAAGTTCAAATTAATACAATTTATTCAATAATGTGCAATGCAGAAATATAATTACGTGGAAAGGTGCAATATTAATGGCTATACGCGAATGGTGCGCCGGAGGTTGTATTAACGAGTCTCCTCGAACCATTCCACGTTTCCCTCTATATACCCAGGGTTTTCAGGAAAAAAACAAATCATCAAATAAAGATGGAGGTAACAACAATGGTCCTGCTGATGTCATCTCTGTATGTCCAACAAACCTGGTTAACCTTTGTATTACAGCTGGATGCTGACTCACAGGTAACTTGCATTACCTGTGGTTTATTCCTACAAGATCTTTATTCAGCAACCAGTGTACTACACCACCAATGACACCAAAGTATTTCTCACACCATTAGCTATCTAAAGACACCAAACACTGTATGTGGAAAACCCATGGTTTATACAGTGCTATTTCAACTCATCAGTTCTGGGAGCATTCCACTGAGGTGGCAGAATTGCGCAGAGTCAGCACAATGATGGGAGCAATAGTCCTGTATTGACAAGCACTGTCTTTTCATCAAACCTTGCTGACCTTGTGTCAACATGGTCAACACAGTCCGTATCCTTTTGGGGGTCTGTAGAGGGGCACACTTATGTAAAATGCTCTACAGTACTTGTTTTATGTTTCAGCTCAAAACAATAAACATCAATAGTCATAAAAGCCTTGTTTCTTCATTATCGTGGATTTCTTGTATGAATTACAACTTTTTCACAAAAAATAAATGGTGCCGGCCTTTATTTTTCCAAATCGACCACGCCCCCGGCTATTATCCGAGGCCCGGCTTCAAATAGAATCCCGGACACAATTTGAGGATTTACGGTACTCGCTTGTAGAAAGAACTGGACCCCTCTTCCCCCAATAAAGTGCCACACACAGATTTACTCATGATAGAGATTTATTATTGAAGCTGAAATGATTATCATATGCAGTGAGTTTTGATAGATGTCAGAGGGTCTCTGGTAAATGTTTCAGAGAAGCACTGGATTAAGTGCCCTGATCTCTGGGAGGGACAAAGTGCACTGGTAGCACAGCTGTAGGAAGGCACCAGGAAGCAGAAGCAGAGCAGCCAATCAGGGGCCAGAAAGGAGATGTCCAGGACCTCCTGGTTGGTCTTTATTTCATATCCATTCCATTGACCTTGACATCGTCAAAAATCTTAATGAAATCATATCTCATTTTTTGCAGACGGTTGGGGAACTCCAACATATGGCCATCATGCAGATTAATGTAAAATGCAGTGTCCGTGAAGGTTATGGTCACCTGGAGGAGAGAAGGAGAGAACATGGGGAATGGGGGAGAGAAGGCATGAGAGATACCAGACAGATTACCAAAAAGGAAGTAAAAAAAAGACTACAGTTAAAAAGTGATGAAATAAAAAGGCAACAAGTGATCCAAGAATAAATATCAAGGTCTTGATCTACATTTATATCATTTATATTTACAGTGCAGTCCATAAATATTTGGACAGTGGTACAATTTCTGTCCTTCTGGCACATTGGATTGTAAATTAAGAAAATGTACTGCCACCTGTAATTTGAGGATATTTACATCCACACCAGGTGATCTGTGTAGGAATTACATTCATTTTATACATCGTCTCCTCTTTTTTTGTGGATGAAAGGTTATTGGGCTGTTGGCTTCTCGGCTGTTTTCCGATTAGACTGGTGTATTCAATCACTCCCTTGGTGCAGGTATAAGAAATCTTTCAGTATCTAGTCTTGATTATAGGCTTTTGATTGCCTTTGGAGTCTGGTATTAGCTATTGTTAGCATAAAAACCAGATTTGTGTCAATTACATATATTTAGGAACATTATTTATTATTTACAGATACATTCAGACAACACAGTATATCCATTTTTGTATAAACTTATTTTTTACCTAGTTACCTAGTTTTACCTAGGTCTTGAATAAAGAACATACTATAGGATGCAATGTACTTCACATTGAATTCATTTGTTGGAATATTTCCCATGAATCTTGCCTTGCGGTTACAGTAGCAACCCCCCTCCCCATGCCCCCCTATGACACCGATACTGAATCACAAACTGATCCATTGGACACAGGTACAGAAGACTGGACAAAGTGTCCTTTCAGCACCTCCAACAGAGCGTCTCCCTGTCTCAAGACTCACCGTAAACTCCTGCAAACACTGGTAAGGGAAGTGTGAAGATCTCACTTCCTCACCCCAGACTCCGTCCTTCATGGAGTTCATGATGATGACACCACAGAAGGTCGGGGTAAAGTGCAGCGCAATATTTTCATCAGATTCTCTCACTTCGATCACAAAACTGGGAGAGAAAGAGAGCCACACAATGCATGGGTGATGGATGAACATGGATGAAGACAGCAAGAGGTTTACCAAGAGCATACAGAGGCAGCAATGGCTCACCGGGATGCATTCTTGTTAGGGCTCCCAGTGACTTTTAGTTCCATTCCTGACTCGAAGCTCATGTTCTTGAACTCGACCTATGGTCAAAACATAAAACATTTTTCTTGTGATTATGCATTCACTCTTTCAGTTCTCTTAGGCAGAAAACATGAACAGATCATGGTAAATATGGACCAAAAAGGGGTCTTCACGTCTTCTCACATTACCATCATGTCTAATTTGCCCTCACACCTCTGCACAGACAGTGAGCACCATAATTCATTGGACAGTGACACATTTTTTTGTTATTTTGGTTCTGTACTCTAGCATTTTGAGTTTGAAAGGATACAATGACAAATGACAATGAGGTTGAAGTGAAGACGGTCGGCTTGAATTTTAATTTCAGCATATAAAATGCATGTTCAATTGGATTCATATCCAGTGATTGAATCTGCAGTATGTTTCGGGTCATTGACTTTTACATCTTATCCAGAGCGACCTACAACAAAGTGCATACCCATAACCAGGGATAAGTGCGCTGAAAGACCCTAGAGGGAAGTAAAATTTCAATTGCTACCCGTACAACAAAGATAAGGACCAGGGCCTTATTTTTGCATGGTGAAGTGCCGTCCAACAAGTTTGGAGGCATTTGGTTTTCTCTGAGCAGATAAAATATTTCTGTCGACTTCAGAAATCATTGCTCAACTTCGGTCTGCAGTCACATCATCGATGAAGATAGGTGAGCCTGTTCCACTAGCAGCAGAACAGGCCCAAGCCAAAACACGCCCTCCCCCATGTTTCACGGAGGAAATGGTATGCTTTGAATCTTGGGCAATCCCTTTTTTCCTCCATCACTCTGGTACATGTTAATCTTTATCTCCTCTGTGCACAAGACTTTGTTCCAGAGCTCTTGGGGCTCTTTTAGGTGCTTTTTAGCAAACAAATCTTGCCTTTCTGTTAGTCAGGCTTATCAGTGGTGTGCATCTTGTCGTGTACTCTCTGTAGTCCTGCTGGTGTACTACTCCAGCTCTACTGGGTCTATTGATCAATTGAATTCACCAGTTGTTTTCTTGTTAATAATGAACCAAACTGAACCCAAATGTTGTCATGCCCAGGGTTTCTGCAATGTTCCTCATTGATTGATTTTCATTTCATGAGCCTTATGACGACCAGCTTAACTTGCATCAACACTGCTGTCTTCCTAATTTTATCACAGCCCAACAGCAATCTCCAAAGGCAATTGCAAAGTCTAGAATCAGGACTAGACATCAACAGCTCTCTTCTGCATTCAGCGACGACATAAATGAATACACCTGCCCAACAGAACACATCTGTGAAGCCAATTCAACAAATACCTGTAGTACCTTAAAATGGGGGGACCATGTGCAAAAGTTGCTGTTATTGCTAATCAGTCCATGAGATATGGATGAAAATACATTCAGATTGAAGCTGAATGTCTGCACTTCAACCTCCTTGTCAATATATCCTTAAATCCTCAAACTCAAAGTGCTAGAGCACAGAACCAAAATGACAAAAAATGTGGCACTGTCCATTGAATTATTGGACTAAGATTCCCTCAACATATTTATTTTTAAAATCACCTCTTTGTTTCTCTGTGGATATCAAGCACACTCACGCATGTACTCAAATGCACACACAAACACATGCAGACACACACACATGCATATTCGGGGATGGACAAAGCAGATAAATTGTTTTGCCTCACAGTCTGTGCGTTACTACATTTATCCATCAATATTATCAGAAGAAGACTATCAGAGGACACAAAAACACATACCACATGCAGGAGATAATACTCATACTGAAATTCTGTCCATCATGTGGTGTGTAGACTGGTATGCACACACAGTGTTCTGTTTTATCCAGTGCAGACAGGTGTACACATACACACACAGTTATCCAGTGGTATTTCAGAATTCCTTTTCTTATGACATTTGCCATTTTTGAAAGATCTATTTTATAGTAAGTGACACGTTTGGTACTTGTTTTATGTTTCAGCTCAAAACAATAACCATCAATAGTCATAAAAGCCTTGTTTCTTCATTATCGTCTATTTCTTGTTTGAATTACAACTTTTTCACAAAAAATAAATGGTGCTGTAATTGTTAAATATAATCTGGCAGAGTTAATTAGCAGGCATTAACCATATATTGTATCTATATTGTTTTTAGGAATGAGATAGACAATATTTGTTAAGTATGTTGACACAATTATTATTTATGTATTGCTCTTAAATCCCAATAATGTTCCAGGTCACTTTGACCCGGCGAACAGTACTAAAATAATAGATCAAATCATACATCATCAAAACTAAAATAATTCTCATCACTTACAGTCATCTTGGCGGTATCAGTAGTACGGTATTCACAGCTGTGCAGTTCTGAATATAAGGCGTGGTGCCTGTATTTATGTGTATCTGAGAGAGCTAAGAAGGCAGGATTTGGCAAGCTCTAACCAATCAAATTCAGTGATTGCCCGTGGTAGAATCAAAATATTCCAAACATATTAACTTGTGGGTGTTTTAGTAAAGTGGGGGTGTTTTTTGTGTACGTTCTCCTGAAAAATGCAATGTGTCGAATACACAGGAAAGGATTGCAAAATGTCGCATGACTAGATTTGTTTTAGTACCACAGGAAAATGAAAGAATGCAAATACATGCACAATGAAAAAGAATAAAACCCGACAGAATAAGTAGGCTACATTTTCCACATTAAAAAATGCATTTAAAAAAGTTGAAGGAGTTATCGCTCGTCTCAGTGGAGAGCTTTATGAGCTCCTGATAGCTGGGGTTCTATGTCTGAGACCCCCATCGCTGTTCATGTACTCCGGTTTGGTCAGCTGAATTAGAGGCTTAGTGTCTTGTGTATTCTAGCCTCAGTATAAGTATCCTACTGAATTATCGTGTGAATTAGAAATACATGTGCAGGAAAAAAATAGTAAAAATTAGAGCCGTTTTTCTTCAGAGAAGTTAGACATTTCCAACTATAGCCGCTGAACACACGTATCCATCTTCCGCTGGTTGAGCACATTAATCCGCGCACCTTTTGAAGGTAGAGCGAGATCCGGCACAAAGTGCACTTACTCACTTGTAGAAAGAACTGGACCCCTCTCCCCCCAATAAAGTGCCACACGCAGATTTACTCATGATAGAGATTTATTGTTGAAGCTGAAATGATTATCATACGCAGTGAGTTTTGACAGATGTCAGAGGGTCTCTAGTAAATGTTTCAGAGAAGCACAGGATTAAGTGCACTGATCTCTGGGAGGGACAAAGCTTTAGGAAGGCACCAGGAAGCAGAAGCAGAGCAGCCAATCAGGGGCCAGAAAGGAGATGTCCAGCACCTCCTGGTTGGTCTTTATTTCATATCAATGTCATCGACCTTGACATCATCATAAATCTTAATGAAATCGTATTTCATTTTTCTCAGACGGTTGGGGAACTCCAACATATGGCCATCATGCAGATTAATGTAAAATGCAGTGTCCGTGAAGGTTATGGTCACCTGGAGGAGAGAAGGAGAGAACATGGGGAATGGGGGAGAGAAGGCATGAGAGATACCAGACAGATTACCAAAAAGGAAGTCAAAAAATTCATTAAAAAAAAGAAAAGAAAAAAAGACTGCAGTTAAAAAACGATGAAATCAAAAGGCAACAAGTGATCCAAGAATAAATATCAAGGTCTTGATCTACATTAATATCATTTATATTTACAGTGCAGTCCAAAAATATTTGGACAGTGGTACAATTTCTGTCCTTCTGGCATTGTACTCCAGCACATTAGATTTTAAATTATGTAAATGTACTGCCACCTTTAATTTGAGGATATTTACATCCACAGCAGGTGATCTGTGTAGGACTTACATCCATTTTATACATCGTCTCCTCTTTTTTTGGGAATGAAAAGTTATTGGACAGTTGGCTTCTAGGCTGTTTCCGATTAGACTGGTGTATTCAATCGCTCCCTTGGTGCAGGTATAAGAAGTCTTTCAGTATCTAGTCTTGATTCTAGGCTTTTGATTGCCTTTGGAGTCTAGTATTAGCTATTGTTAGCATAAAAAACAGATTTGTGTAAATTACATATATTTTGGAACATTATTTATCACTCTACAAATACATTCAGACAACACAGTATATCCATTTTTGTATAAACCTATTTTTTACCTTGTTGGTCTTGAATAAAGAACATACTATAGGATGCAATGTCCTTCATATTGAATTCATTTGTTGGAATATTTCCCATGAATCTCTGCCTCTACTGTAGCAACCCCCCTCCCCATGCCCCCCTATGACACCGATACCGAATCACAAACTGATCCATTGGACACAGGTACAGAGGACTGGACAAAGTGTCCTTTCAGCACCTCCAACAGAGCATCTCCCTGTCTCAGGACTCACCACAAACTCCTGCAAATACTGGTAAGGGAAGTGTGAAGATCTCACTTCCTCACCCCAGACTCCATCCTTCCTGGAGTTCATGATTATGGTACCAGGGAAGGTCGGGGTAAAGTGCAGCGCAATATTTTCATCAGATTCTCTCACTTCGATCACAAAACTGGGAGAGAAAGAGAGCCACACAATGCATGGGTGATGGATGAACATGGATGAAGACAGCAAGAGGTTTACCAAGAGCATACAGAAGCAGCAATGGCTCACCGGACTGCATTGCTGTTAGGGCTCCCAGTGACTTTTAGTTCCATTCCTGACTTGAAGCACATGTGTTTGCACTCGACCTATGGTAAAAACATAAAACATTTTTCTTGTGATTATGCATTCACTCTTTCAGTTCTCTTAGGCAGGAAACATTAACAGATCATGGTAAATATGGACCAAAAAGGGGTCTTCACGTCTTCTCATATTACCTTCATCTCTAATTTGCCCTCACACCTCTGCACATACAGTGAGCACCATAATTCATTGGACAGTGACACATTTTTTTGTTATTTTGGTTCTGTACTCTAGGATTTTGAGTTTGAAAGGAAACAATGACAAATGACAATGAGGTTGAAGTGAAGACGGTCGGCTTGAATTTTAATTTCAGCATGTAAAATGCATGTTCAGTTGGATTCATATCCAGTGATTGAATCTGCAGTATGTTTCGGGTCATTGACTTTTACATCTTATCCAGAGCGACGTACAACAAAGTGCATACCCATAACCAGGGATAAGTGCGCTGAAAGACCCTAGAGGGAAGTACAATTTCAATTGCTACCCGTACAACAAAGATAAGGACCAGGGCCTTATTTTTTTTTTTATTATTTTTTTTTAAACAACAAATAAATAAACAAACAACAAAGCAAATGTGCCAAAACTTAACTATCCAAATACTGCTTACCTAGCCAACTAAAAATATCGAAACACAACGTAAATCACAAAGACAACAATTAAGGTTCACATGGAGGTAGGGAGGGATGGGGAGAGGTGCTGCTTGAAGAGGTGCGTCTTCAGTTTGCGCTTGAAGGTGGGGAGAGATTCTACAGTTCTGACCTCAACGGGGAGTTTGTTCCACCACCGTGGAGCCAGAACAGACAGTAGTCGTGAGCGTGAGGTGGAGGTTCAGAGAGGGGGAGATACCAAGCGGCCTGTGGAGGCTGAACAAAGAGGTCTGGCAAGGGTGTAGGGTCTGATGTTTTTTTGTAGGTAAGCTGGGGAAGACCCCTGAACTGCATGGAAGGCTAGCACCAATGTTTTGAATTTGATGCGAGCCATGACAGGCAGCCAGTGGAGGGAAGTAAGCAGGGGGGTGACGTGTGAGTATTTGGGAAGGTTGAAGACCAGACGAGCTGCTGCATTCTGGATAAGTTGGAGGGGTCTGATGGGGGGGACTTGTTGCATGGTGAAGTGATTGGGTACTGATGGGAAGGGGTGAAGGAAGGAAGGAAGATGGCTGCCACTGTTTTTCTCTGCACAGAGGCCTGTTACAATTCATCAAAAATCACCAAAATAGAGGGCCATCTAGTCAAAATTAAATCATTGCTGTATGCACAGTATTGATTTACTTCCAATTTTTGGAAATCTTGACAATTTGGTGTTTTGGGATTAAGGACTAGGTTTTGGGAGTACATGGTGTTTGGCAACAGAGCAGTGTTTTCTTTGTTTTTTCTTCTCATTCAATTTGTGATCTACTTGGATCAAGATGGCGACTACAATCAAAGGGCTGGCGGGGGAATTGGGAGAGATTAGAAGCTCTCTCAACTTTATGTCTGAGGAGATCAGCAAAGTGGTGAAGCAACAACAAACCCTCACAGGCCTAATGGAGGAGATCCGTGAGCTGAAGGCAACAATTAAACAAAAAGACCAAAGGATGGAAATGCTTGAACAAAGGGTTGATGACTTGGAGCAGTATTCCAGAGCTGATGGCCTTGTAATCACAGGGCTAGAGACCAAACATCGAAGCTACGCTAGGGCTGCTGACCCGGCTGGTGACCAGCTAGGTGAGGATGCATTACCTGAGGAGCTGCATACATTAGAGCAACAAGTTGTTCAATTCATGTCAAGTAAAAACATTTACCTGGAGAGTCACCAAATCTCAGCCTGTCACACTTTTCCTCGTAAGGATAAAAAAACCAAGCCTAAAATTCTTGTCAGGTTTGTAAACAGGAAGCACAAGGTGGAGATGTTAAAACAGGCCAAGAAGCTTAAAGGCACTGGGGTGTATGTAAGTGAACACTTGACAAAGAAAAATGCTGAATTAGCTTGGAATGGACGTATCTTGCGAAAGCTAAATAAAATCCAAGCAACCTGGACAAGGAATGGAAAAGTGTTCATAAGATTAAATGGACCACCAGAGCAAGCTAAGGTGGTTGTGGTTAGACATCTGAGGGACTTGGATCAATACAAGTAACAGTGACAAGTGACTAACAATGAAGTTCTCTGTGGACATTTTTCTTTTTTCTTTTTTGAATCTTTTTTACCCTTATGGATTGGTAGATGAAGCATATATTTGCTTTTCTACTGAGGAAGATGATGATGAGGTTCTGAGAATGAATCTACTTTGGAATTTAAAAAGATTGACAGGACATAATTTATTATTTCTGATAAATGATTGATTCATTTAAGAGTCAAGTCTTTTCAAGATCTGAATTCACAGAACATAGAAGTTATGATTTTGAAGGTGATGTGGATCCGGAGAATCACGTTTTTAATCATATCAATGATTCTTGTAGATACTATACTGAGGAACAACTTAATGATAGTATTGAATTAGATAAGACATTTTCGTTAATACATTTCAATTGTAGAAGCTTACCTAAACATTTGACTAAAATCAATGAATATTTGGACACAATTAAAAGTAAATTTAAGTTGATAGCTTTATGTTTATCGTTAAATTTGAAAAAAACTAAGTTTATGGTGTTTGCTAATAAAGAAAAGGATGACATCTCATTATCTATTGATGGAATTAACATTGAGAAAGTATCCGAGTTTAGGTTTTTGGGTGTAATAATGGATGAAAATTTGACATGGAAATCTCATATATCACATGTAAAAAAAAAGGTGTCCAAGAATATTTTTATTTTGAACAAAACAAAATATGTTTTAGATTGTAACACAATGAGAATGTTGTACTGTTCACTTATACTGCCTTATTTGTGTTATTGTGCAGAAGTGTGGGGTAACACATATATAAGCAATACAATGCCATTGCTTTTACTACAGAAAAGAGCAGTTAGAATTATTCACAAAGTCAAATTTAGAGAACATACTAATGGATTATTTGTTTAGGCACGGTTATTGAAACTCAAAGAGATAATTGAACAGCAGACATTATTAATTGTGTTCAAAGCTAAAAAGAGAGTATTGCCAAAGAATGTGCAAAAACTGTTTGTGTTTTCCTCAGAAGATGAAAATCATAGAAGGAGATTTGATTTTAAGCATCAAGTTGCTAGGACCACTTTAAAACAAATGTGTGTTTCTGTTAGCGGCGTCAAACTTTGGAATTCTCAACAGAAGGATTTAAAAGGTTGTACAGATATCTTTCAGTTTAAAAAAATGTATAAAGAAAGACAAATTAGACAATATGCATATGAAAATTAACTTTAAAATTAATGTTTTGAACTTGAATATGATTTCTATTTTACAGGTTATTTTGTTTTATGTTGTTGGAATTAAGGGTGTAGGTGATGGTGTGGGTGAAGGTGTAGGTTAATGGAAAAGGCAGACCATCTAAGAATGTTGTGTTCAAGTAAGGGGCAGACAAAAAATAAGAATTATATTCTTCTTTCTGCTCCTTTCCAATCATGAAAAGCATTAATTTGACAGATGTGTTGTGGACTTGTGTGTTAACTTTATATTGCAATGTGCATTTTCATGAAAGGAACAAATAAAAATGAAATGAAATGAAATGAAAGTGCCGTCCAACAAGTTTGGAGGCATTTGGTTTTCTCTGAGCAGATAAAATATTTCTGTCGACTTCAGAAATCATTGCTCAACTTCGGTCTGCAGTCGCATCATCGATGAAGATAAGTGAGCCTCTTTCACTAGCAGCCAAACAGCCCCAAGCCAAAACACGCCCTCCCCATGTTTCACGGAGGAAATGGTATGCTTTGAATCTTGGGAAATCCCTTTTTTCCTCCATCACTCTGGTACATGTTAATCTTTATCTCCTCTGTGCACAAGACTTTGTTCCAGAACTCTTGAGGCTCTTTTAGGTGCTTTTTAGCAAACAAATCTTGCCTTTCTGTTAGTCAGGCTTATCAGTGGTGTGCATCTTGTAGTGTACTCTCTGTAGTCCTGCTGGTGTACTATTCCAACTCTACTGGGTCTATTGACATAATTGAGTTCACCAGTTGTTTTCTTGTTAATAATGAACCAAACTGAACCCAAATGTTGTCATGCCCAGGGTTTTTGCAATGTTCCTCATTGATTGATTTTCATTTCATGAGCCTTATGACGACCAGCTTAACTTGCATCGACACTGCTGTCTTCCTAATTTTATCACAGCCCAACAGCAATCTCCGAAGGCAATTGCAAAGTCTAGAGTCAAGACTAGACATCAACAGCTCTCTTCTGCATTCAGCGACGACATAAATGAATATACCTGCCCAACAGAACACATCTGTGAAGCCAATTCAACAAATACCTGTAGTACCTTAAAATGGGGGGACCATGTGCAAAAGGTGCTGTTATTTCTAATCAGTCCATCAGATATGGATGAAAATACATTCAGATTGAAGCTGAATGTCTGCACTTCAACCTCCTTGTCATTATATCCTTATATCCTCAAACTCAAAGTGCTAGAGCACAGAACCAAAATGACAAAAAATGTGGCACTGTCCAATGAATTATTGGACTAAGATTCCCGCAACATATTTATTTTTAAAATCACCTCTTTGTTTCTCTGTGGATATCAAGCACACTCATGCATGTACACAAATGCACACACAGACACATGCAGACACACACACACATGCATATTCGGGGATGGACAAAGCAGATAAATTGTTTTGCCTCACAGTCTGTGCGTTACTACATTTATCCATCAATATTATCAGAAGAAGACTATCAGAGGACACAAAAACACATACCACATGCAGGAGATAATACTCATACTGAAATTCTGTCCATCATGTGGTGTGTAGACTGGTATGCACACACAGTGTTCTGTTTTATCCAGTGCAGACAGGTGTACACATACACACAGTTATCCAGTGGTATTTCAGAATTCTTTTTCATATGACATTTGCCATTTTTGAAAGATCTATTTTATAGTAAGTGACATGTTTGGTGCTTGTTTTATGTTTCAGCTCAAAACAATAAACATCAATAGTCATAAAAGCCTTGTTTCTTCATTATCGTGGATTTCTTGTATGAATTACAACTTTTTCACAAAAAATAAATGGTGCGGTAATTGTTAAATATAATCTGGCAGAGTTAATTAGCAGGCATTAACCATATAATGTATCTATATTGTTTTTAGGAATGAGATAGACAATATTTGTTAAGTATGTTGACACAATTATTATTTATGTATTGCTCTTAAATCCCAATAATGTTCCAGGTCACTTTCACCCGGCGAACAGTACTAAAATAATAGATCAAATCATACATAATCAAAACTAAAATAATTCTCATCACTTACAGTCATCTTGGCGGTTCAGTAGTTCGGTATTTACAGCTGTGCGGTTCTGAATATAAGGCATGGTGCCTGTATTTATGTGTATCTGAGAGAGCTAAGAAGGCAGGATTTGGCAAACTCTAACCAATCAAATTGAGTGATTGCCTGTGGTAGAATCAAAATTGTCCGAACATATTAACTTGTGGGTGTTTTAGTAAAGTGGGGGTGTTTTTTGTGTAAGTTCTCCTGAAAAATGCAATGTGCTGAATACACAGGAAAGGATTGCAAAATGTCGCATGACTAGATTTGTTTTAGTACCACAGGAAAATGAAAGAATGCAAATACATGCACAATGAAAAAGAATAAAACCCTACAGAATAAGTAGGCTACATTTTCCACATTAAAAAATGCATTTAAAAAAGTTGAAGGAGTTATCGCCCGTCTCAGTGGAGAGCATTGTGAGCTCCTGATAGCTGGGGTTCTATGTCTGAGACCCCCATCGCTGTTCATGTACTCCGGTTTGGTCAGCTGAATTAGAGGCTTAGTGTCTTGTGTATTCTAGCCTCGGTATAAGTATCCTACTTCGTCAGTTGAATTAGAGTATTAATGTTTTTTGTGGCGGCACGGATGGTGCAGTGGGTAACACTGCCGCCTCACAGCAAGGAGGTCCTGGGTTCGAATCCTGGTCGGCCGGGGCCTCTCTGTGCGGAGTTTGCATGTTCTCCCCGTGTTTGTGTGGGTTTCCTCAGGGTACTCCGGTTTCCTCCCACAGTCCAAAGACATGCAGGTTAGGCTGATTGGAGAGTCTAAATTGCCCGCAGGTATGAGTGTGTGAGTGAATGGTGTATGTGCCCTGCAATGGACTGGCGACCTGTCCAGGGTGTATTCCTGCCTTTCGCCCAATGTATGCTGGGATAGGCTCCAGCCCCCCTGTGACCCTGTTCAGTATAAGCGGGTTAAGATAAGGGATGGATGGATGTTTTTTGTGTATGTTCGTACTAGGGTTAGTAGGACGTAGGGTGTGAGGTTGAGTTTCCCTGCCATTTGTTATTTCCTTGCTCGAGTCAGATTAGACTTCTCGAGCATTTTTAAAGGTTGAAGCCTATAGGAGCCTATAGGAGTCAGTAGCCTACCTCCTTCAAAGTGAAGAAATACACCTTACAGCAACTCTGAAGCCGTCTTATTTACATGACGTATCGTGTGTATTTGAAATACATGTGCAGGAAAAAAATAGTAAAAATTAGAGCCGTTTTTCTTCAGAGAAGTTAGACATTTCCAACTATAGCCACTGAACACACGTATCCATCTTCCGCTGGTTGAGCGCATTAATCCGTGCACCTTTTGAAGGTAGAGCGAGATCCGGCACAAAGTGCACTTACTCACTTGTAGAAAGAACTGGACCCCTCTGCCCCCAATAAAGTGCCACACACAGATTTACTCATGAGAGAGATTTATTGTTGAAGCTGAAATGATTATCATACGCAGTGAGTTTTGACAGATGTCAGAGGGTCTCTAGTAAATGTTTCAGAGAAGCACAGGATTAAGTGCACTGATCTCTGGGAGGGACATGGGGGAGAGAAGGCATGAGAGATACCAGACAGATTACCAAAAAGGAAGTAAAAAAATAAAAACAATTTAAAAATTTTTTTAAAAAGACTGAAGTTAAAAAACAATGAAATAAAAAGAATAAATATCAAGGTCTTGATCTACATTTATATCATTTATATTTACAGTGCAGTCCATAAATATTTGGACAGTGGTACAATTTCTGTCCTTCTGGCATTGTACTCCAGCACATTGGATTTTAAATTATGAAAATGTACTGCCACCTTTAATTTTTTGACATCCACAGCAGGTGATCTGTGTAGGAATTACATCCATTTTATACATAGTCTCCTCTTTTTTCTGCAGTATGTTTCGGGTCATTCGGGTCATTGACTTGTTGCATGGTGAAGTGCCGTCCAACAAGTTTGGAGGCATTTGGTTTTCTCTGAGCAGATAAAATATTTCTGTCGACTTCAGAAATCATTGCTCAACTTCGGTCTGCAGTTGCATCACCGATGAAGATAAGTGAGCCTGTTTCACTAGCAGCCAAACAGGCCCAAGCCAAAACACGCCCTCCCCCATGTCTCATGGAGGAAATGATATGCTTTGAATCTTGGGAAATCCCTTTTTTCCTCCATCACTCTGGTACATGTTAATCTTTGTCTCCTCTGTGCACAAGACTTTGTTCCAGAACTCTTGAGGCTCTTTTAGGTGCTTTTTAGAAAACAAATCTTGCCTTTCGGTTAGTCAGGCTTGTCAGTGGTTTGCATCTTGTAGTGTACTCTCTGTAGTCCTGCTGGTGTACTACTCCAGCTCTACTGGGTCTATTGACATAATTGAGTTCACCAGTTGTTTTCTTGTTAATAATGAACCAAACTGAACCCAAATGTTGTCATGCCCAGGGTTTCTCATTGATTGATTTTCATTTCATGAGCCTTATGATGACCAGCTTAACTTGCATCGACACTGCTGTCTTCCTAATTTTATCACAGCCCAACAGCAATCTCCAAAGACATCAACAGCTCTCTTCTGCATTCACCGACGACATAAATGTTCTGCCCAACAGAACGCATCTGTGAAGCCAATTCAACAAATACCTGTAGTACCTTAAAATGGGGGGACCATGTGCAAAAGGTGTTGTTATTTCTAATCAGTCCATCAGATATGGATGAAAATACATTCAGATAGAAGCTGAATGTCTGCACTTCAACCTCCTTGTCATTATATCCTTATATCATCAAACTCAAAGTGCTAGAGCACAGAACCAAAATGACAAAAAATGTGGCACTGTCCATTGAATTATTGGACTAAGATTCCCTCAACATATTTATTTTTAAAATCACCTCTTTGTTTCTCTGTGGATATCAAGCACACTCACGCATGTACACAAATGCACACACAGACACATGCAGACACACACACATGCATATTCGGGGATGGACAAAGCAGATAAATTGTTTTGCCTCACAGTCTGTGCGTTACTACATTTATCCATCAATATTATCAGAAGAAGACTATCAGAGGACACAAAAACACATACCACATGCAGGAGATAATACTCATACTGAAATTCTGTCCATCATGTGGTGTGTAGACTGGTATGCACACAGTGCTCTCTTTTATCCAGTGCAGACAGGTATAGACATACACACACTGTGCGGTCCACTAATGCCGACCGAAAGGCTGGACAGAGGGGTACGGACACCATTCAACTTGTTTTCGTTATTTTTACTGAAAACCAAGCAGATTGTGAAACCTGGAACGCAAATGAACAAATATACATGTATTTTCATAATAACTAGTTACAAACATAATCGCTAATTGTACAAAATCAAATATAAATGTTACACAAAGCACATATTACTAACCGTGGCATCCTTCTTGTCCATTAGACCCAACTAATTTCCACAGTCATAAAATAAAACTCAAACACTGCTATTTATTATTTATGCTATGCACATTTAAATGTTACTATCCTAACTGGACAGTACACACACAGTTATCCAGTGGTATTTCAGAATTCTTTTTCATATGACATTTGCCATTTTTGAAAGATCTATTTTATAGTAAGTGACATGTTTGGTACTGTAGGAACACCCCCCAAATACACCAAAAGGCGGAAGTATCCGAGAGGTGAAGGAAACGCGTGTAGTCTGACCAATGCTACTGGAACAGGGTTAATTTAATTTTGTTCTCGTTTATCTGACTCCAAAAGATAAGTTCAACTGCTCCTCTGCTCTAACAGTCATACAAAAGGAACTGCAAATGTCCACCAATAGTGTGGCTCTTTAAGATCGTTATCTATTTGTATAGACGCGGACGTACCTATGGCCTGTATAGCCTACAATGATACACTTAGTATGTATCTTGTGACGGTACTGGTGTATAGGCGAGTGACTACGGGGTGCAGGTATCCTAGGTTGTATATGTGTGTTAGGACTGTAAACTGCTATGTGTGCAGTGATGTAATTCAAGAGGATGCAAGTTCAAATTAATACAATTTATTCAATAATGTGCAATGCAGAAATATAATTACGTGGAAAGGTGCAATATTAATGGCTATACGCGAATGGTGCGCCGGAGGTTGTATTAACGAGTCTCCTCGAACCATTCCACGTTTCCCTCTATATACCCAGGGTTTTCAGGAAAAAAACAAATCATCAAATAAAGATGGAGGTAACAACAATGGTCCTGCTGATGTCATCTCTGTATGTCCAACAAACCTGGTTAACCTTTGTATTACAGCTGGATGCTGACTCACAGGTAACTTGCATTACCTGTGGTTTATTCCTACAAGATCTTTATTCAGCAACCAGTGTACTACACCACCAATGACACCAAAGTATTTCTCACACCATTAGCTATCTAAAGACACCAAACACTGTATATGGAAAACCCATGGTTTATACAGTGCTATTTCAACTCATCAGTTCTGGGAGCATTCCACTGAGGTGGCAGAATTGCGCAGAGGCAGCACAATGATGGGAGCAATAGTCCTGTATTGACAAGCACTGTCTTTTCATCAAACCTTGCTGACCTTGTGTCAACATGGTCAACACAGTCTGTATCCTTTTGGGGGTCTGTAGAGGGGCACACTTATGTAAAATGCTCTACAGTACTTGTTTTATGTTTCAGCTCAAAACAATAAACATCAATAGTCATAAAAGCCTTGTTTCTTCATTATCGTGGATTTCTTGTATGAATTACAACTTTTTCACAAAAAATAAATGGTGCCGGCCTTTATTTTTCCAAATCGACCACGCCCCCGGCTATTATCCGAGGCCCGGCTTCAAATAGAATCCCGGACACAATTTGAGGATTTACGGTACTCGCTTGTAGAAAGAACTGGACCCCTCTTCCCCCAATAAAGTGCCACACACAGATTTACTCATGATAGAGATTTATTATTGAAGCTGAAATGATTATCATATGCAGTGAGTTTTGATAGATGTCAGAGGGTCTCTGGTAAATGTTTCAGAGAAGCACTGGATTAAGTGCCCTGATCTCTGGGAGGGACAAAGTGCACTGGTAGCACAGCTGTAGGAAGGCACCAGGAAGCAGAAGCAGAGCAGCCAATCAGGGGCCAGAAAGGAGATGTCCAGGACCTCCTGGTTGGTCTTTATTTCATATCCATTCCATTGACCTTGACATCGTCAAAAATCTTAATGAAATCATATCTCATTTTTTGCAGACGGTTGGGGAACTCCAACATATGGCCATCATGCAGATTAATGTAAAATGCAGTGTCCGTGAAGGTTATGGTCACCTGGAGGAGAGAAGGAGAGAACATGGGGAATGGGGGAGAGAAGGCATGAGAGATACCAGACAGATTACCAAAAAGGAAGTAAAAAAAAGACTACAGTTAAAAAATGATGAAATAAAAAGGCAACAAGTGATCCAAGAATAAATATCAAGGTCTTGATCTACATTTATATCATTTATATTTACAGTGCAGTCCATAAATATTTGGACAGTGGTACAATTTCTGTCCTTCTGGCACATTGGATTTTAAATTATGAAAATGTACTGCCACCTGTAATTTGAGGATATTTACATCCACACCAGGTGATCTGTGTAGGAATTACATTCATTTTATACATCGTCTCCTCTTTTTTTGTGGATGAAAGGTTATTGGGCTGTTGGCTTCTCGGCTGTTTTCCGATTAGACTGGTGTATTCAATCACTCCCTTGGTGCAGGTATAAGAAATCTTTCAGTATCTAGTCTTGATTATAGGCTTTTGATTGCCTTTGGAGTCTGGTATTAGCTATTGTTAGCATAAAAACCAGATTTGTGTCAATTACATATATTTAGGAACATTATTTATCACTCTACAGATACATTCAGACAACACAGTATATCCATTTTTGTATAAACTTATTTTTTACCTAGTTACCTAGTTTTACCTAGGTCTTGAATAAAGAACATACTATAGGATGCAATGTACTTCACATTGAATTCATTTGTTGGAATATTTCCCATGAATCTTGCCTTGCGGTTACAGTAGCAACCCCCCTCCCCATACCCCCCTATGACACCGATACTGAATCACAAACTGATCCATTGGACACAGGTACAGAAGACTGGACAAAGTGTCCTTTCAGCACCTCCAACAGAGCGTCTCCCTGTCTCAAGACTCACCGTAAACTCCTGCAAACACTGGTAAGGGAAGTGTGAAGATCTCACTTCCTCACCCCAGACTCCGTCCTTCATGGAGTTCATGATGATGACACCACAGAAGGTCGGGGTAAAGTGCAGCGCAATATTTTCATCAGATTCTCTCACTTCGATCACAAAACTGGGAGAGAAAGAGAGCCACACAATGCATGGGTGATGGATGAACATGGATGAAGACAGCAAGAGGTTTACCAAGAGCATACAGAGGCAGCAATGGCTCACCGGGATGCATTCTTGTTAGGGCTCCCAGTGACTTTTAGTTCCATTCCTGACTCGAAGCTCATGTTCTTGAACTCGACCTATGGTCAAAACATAAAACATTTTTCTTGTGATTATGCATTCACTCTTTCAGTTCTCTTAGGCAGAAAACATGAACAGATCATGGTAAATATGGACCAAAAAGGGGTCTTCACGTCTTCTCACATTACCATCATCTCTAATTTGCCCTCACACCTCTGCACAGACAGTGAGCACCATAATTCATTGGACAGTGACACATTTTTTTGTTATTTTGGTTCTGTACTCTAGCATTTTGAGTTTGAAAGGATACAATGACAAATGACAATGAGGTTGAAGTGAAGACGGTCGGCTTGAATTTTAATTTCAGCATGTAAAATGCATGTTCAATTGGATTCATATCCAGTGATTGAATCTGCAGTATGTTTCGGGTCATTGACTTTTACATCTTATCCAGAGCGACGTACAACAAAGTGCATACCCATAACCAGGGATAAGTGCGCTGAAAGACCCTAGAGGGAAGTACAATTTCAATTGCTACCCGTACAACAAAGATAAGGACCAGGGCCTTATTTTTGCATGGTGAAGTGCCGTCCAACAAGTTTGGAGGCATTTGGTTTTCTCTGAGCAGATAAAATATTTCTGTCGACTTCAGAAATCATTGCTCAACTTCGGTCTGCAGTCACATCATCGATGAAGATAGGTGAGCCTGTTCCACTAGCAGCAGAACAGGCCCAAGCCAAAACACGCCCTCCCCCATGTTTCACGGAGGAAATGGTATGCTTTGAATCTTGGGCAATCCCTTTTTTCCTCCATCACTCTGGTACATGTTAATCTTTATCTCCTCTGTGCACAAGACTTTGTTCCAGAGCTCTTGGGGCTCTTTTAGGTGCTTTTTAGCAAACAAATCTTGCCTTTCTGTTAGTCAGGCTTATCAGTGGTGTGCATCTTGTCGTGTACTCTCTGTAGTCCTGCTGGTGTACTACTCCAGCTCTACTGGGTCTATTGATCAATTGAATTCACCAGTTGTTTTCTTGTTAATGATGAACCAAACTGAACCCAAATGTTGTCATGCCCAGGGTTTCTGCAATGTTCCTCATTGATTGATTTTCATTTCATGAGCCTTATGACAACCAGCTTAACTTGCATCAACACTGCTGTCTTCCTAATTTTATCACAGCCCAACAGCAATCTCCAAAGGCAATTGCAAAGTCTAGAATCAGGACTAGACATCAACAGCTCTCTTCTGCATTCAGCGACGACATAAATGAATACACCTGCCCAACAGAACACATCTGTGAAGCCAATTCAACAAATACCTGTAGTACCTTAAAATGGGGGGACCATGTGCAAAAGGTGTTGTTATTTCTAATCAGTCCATGAGATATGGATGAAAATACATTCAGATAGAAGCTGAATGTCTGCACTTCAACCTCCTTGTCATTATATCCTTATATCATCAAACTCAAAGTGCTAGAGCACAGAACCAAAATGACAAAAAATGTGGCACTGTCCATTGAATTATTGGACTAAGATTCCCTCAACATATTTATTTTTAAAATCACCTCTTTGTTTCTCTGTGGATATCAAGCACACTCACGCATGTACTCAAATGCACACACAAACACATGCAGACACACACACATGCATATTCGGGGATGGACAAAGCAGATAAATTGTTTTGCCTCACAGTCTGTGCGTTACTACATTTATCCATCAATATTATCAGAAGAAGACTATCAGAGGACACAAAAACACATACCACATGCAGGAGATAATACTCATACTGAAATTCTGTCCATCATGTGGTGTGTAGACTGGTATGCACACACAGTGTTCTGTTTTATCCAGTGCAGACAGGTGTACACATACACACACAGTTATCCAGTGGTATTTCAGAATTCCTTTTCTTATGACATTTGCCATTTTTGAAAGATCTATTTTATAGTAAGTGACACGTTTGGTACTTGTTTTATGTTTCAGCTCAAAACAATAACCATCAATAGTCATAAAAGCCTTGTTTCTTCATTATCGTGGATTTCTTGTTTGAATTACAACTTTTTCACAAAAAATAAATGGTGCTGTAATTGTTAAATATAATCTGGCAGAGTTAATTAGCAGGCATTAACCATATATTGTATCTATATTGTTTTTAGGAATGAGATAGACAATATTTGTTAAGTATGTTGACACAATTATTATTTATGTATTGCTCTTAAATCCCAATAATGTTCCAGGTCACTTTGACCCGGCGAACAGTACTAAAATAATAGATCAAATCTTACATCATCAAAACTAAAATAATTCTCATCACTTACAGTCATCTTGGCGGTATCAGTAGTACGGTATTTACAGCTGTGCAGTTCTGAATATAAGGCGTGGTGCCTGTATTTATGTGTATCTGAGAGAGCTAAGAAGGCAGGATTTGGCAAGCTCTAACCAATCAAATTCAGTGATTGCCCGTGGTAGAATCAAAATATTCCAAACATATTAACTTGTGGGTGTTTTAGTAAAGTGGGGGTGTTTTTTGTGTACGTTCTCCTGAAAAATGCAATGTGTCGAATACACAGGAAAGGATTGCAAAATGTCGCATGACTAGATTTGTCTCAGTACCACAGGAAAATGAAAGAATGCAAATACATGCACAATGAAAAAGAATACAACCCGACAGAATAAGTAGGCTACATTTTCCACATTAAAAAATGCATTTAAAAAAGTTGAAGGAGTTATCGCCCGTCTCAGTGGAGAGCTTTGTGAGCTCCTGATAGCTGGGGTTCTATGTCTGAGACCCCCATCGCTGTTCATGTACTCCGGTTTGGTCAGCTGAATTAGAGGCTTAGTGTCTTGTGTATTCTAGCCTCAGTATAAGTATCCTTCTGAATTATCGTGTGAATTAGAAATACATGTGCAGGAAAAAAATAGTAAAAATTCGAGACGTTTTTATTCAGAGAAGTTAGACATTTCCAACTATAGCCGCTGAACACACGTATCCATCTTCCTCTGGTTGAGCGCATTAATCCGTGCACCTTTTGAAGGTAGAGCGAGATCCGACACAAAGTGCACTTACTCACTTGTAGAAAGAACTGGACCCCTCTGCCCCCAATAAAGTGCCACACACAGATTAACTCATGATAGAGATTTATTGTTGAAGCTGAAATGATTATCATACGCACTGAGTTTTGACAGATGTCAGAGGGTCTCTAGTAAATGTTTCAGAGAAGCACTGGATTAAGTGCACTGATCTCTGGGAGGGACAATTGCTGTAGGAAGGCACCAGGAAGCAGAAGCAGAGCAGCCAATCAGGGGCCAGAAAGGAGATGTCCAGCACCTCCTGGTTGGTCTTTATTTCATATCTATGCCATTGACCTTGACATCATCATAAATCTTAATGAAATCGTATCTCAATTTTTTCAGACGGTTGGGGAACTCCAACATATGGCCATCATGCAGATTAATGTAAAATGCAGTGTCCGTGAAGGTTATGGTCACCTGGAGGAGAGAAGGAGAGAACATGGGGAATGGGGAAGAGAAGGCATGAGAGATACCAGACAGATTACTAAAAAGGAAGTAAAAAAATAAAAACAATTTTAAAAAATTTAAAAAAAGACTGAAGTTAAAAAACGATGAAATAAAAAGAATAAATATCAAGGTCTTGATCTACATTTATATCATTTATATTTACAGTGCAGTCCATAAATATTTGGACAGTGGTACAATTTCTGTCCTTCTGGCATTGTACTCCAGCACATTGGATTTTAAATTATGAAAATGTACTGCCACCTTTAATTTTTGGATATTTACATCCACAGCAGGTGATCTGTGTAGGAATTACATCCATTTTATACATCGTCTCCTCTTTTTTCTGCAGTATGTTTCGGGTCATTCGGGTCATTGACTTGTTGCATGGTGAAGTGCCGTCCAACAAGTTTGGAGGCATTTGGTTTTCTCTGAGCAGATAAAATATTTCTGTCGACTTCAGAAATCATTGCTCAACTTCGGTCTGCAGTTGCATCACCGATGAAGATAAGTGAGCCTGTTTCACTAGCAGCCAAACAGGCCCAAGCCAAAACACGCCCTCCCCATGTTTCACGGAGGAAATGGTATGCTTTGAATCTTGGGCAATCTCCTTTTTCCTCCATCACTCTGGTACATGTTAATCTTTGTCTCCTCTGTGCACAAGACTTTGTTCCAGAACTCTTGGCGCTCTTTTAGGTGCTTTTTAGCAAACAAATCTTGCCTTTCTGTTAGTCAGGCTTGTCAGTGGTTTGCATCTTGTAGTGTACTCTTTGTTGTCCTGCTGGTGTACTACTCCAGCTCTACTGGGTCTATTGACATAATTGAGTTCACCAGTTGTTTTCTTGTTAATAATGAACCAAACTGAACCCAAATTTTGTCATGCCCAGGGTTTTTGCAATGTTCCTCATTGATTGATTTTCATTTCATGAGCCTTATGACAACCAGCTTAACTTGCATCGACACTGCTGTCTTCCTAATTTTATCACAGCCCAACAGCAATCTCCGAAGACATCAACAGCTCTCTTCTGCATTCACCGACGACATAAATGAATACACCTGCCCAACAGAACGCATCTGTGAAGCCAATTCAACAATTACCTGTAGTACCTTAAAATGGGGGGACCATGTGCAAAAGGTGTTGTTATTTCTAATCAGTCCATCAGATATGGATGAAAATACATTCAGATAGAAGCTGAATGTCTGCACTTCAACCTCCTTGTCATTATATCCTTATATCATCAAACTCAAAGTGCTAGAGCACAGAACCAAAATGACAAAAAATGTGGCACTGTCCATTGAATTATTGGACTAAGATTCCCTCAACATATTTATTTTTAAAATCACCTCTTTGTTTCTCTGTGGATATCAAGCACACTCACGCATGTACACAAATGCACACACAGACACATGCAGACACACACACATGCATATTCGGGGATGGACAAAGCAGATAAATTGTTTTGCCTCACAGTCTGTGCGTTACTACATTTATCCATCAATATTATCAGAAGAAGACTATCAGAGGACACAAAAACACATCCCACATGCAGGAGATAATACTCATACTGAAATTCTGTCCATCATGTGATGTGTAGACTGGTATGCACACACAGTGTTCTGTTTTATCCAGTGCAGACAGGTATAGACATACACACACTGTGCGGTCTACTAATGCTGACCGAAAGGCTGGACAGAGGGGTACGGACTCCATTCAACTTGTTTTCGTAATTTTTACTGAAAACCAAGCAGATTGTGAAACCTGGAACGCAAATGAACAAATATACATGCATTTTCGTAATAACTAGTTACAAACATAATCGCTAATTGTACAAAATCAAATATAAATGTTACACGAAGCACATATTACTAACCGTGGCATCCTTCTTGTCCATTAGACCCAACTAATTTCCACAGTCATAAAATAAAACTCAAACACTGCTATTTATTATTTATGCTATGCACATTTAAATGTAACTATCCTAACTGGACAGTACACACACAGTTATCCAGTGGTATTTCAGAATTCTTTTTCATATGACATTTGCCATTTTTGAAAGATCTATTTTATAGTAAGTGACATGTTTGTTACTGTAGGAAAACCCCCCAAATACACCAAAAGGCGGAAGTATCCGAGAGGTGAAGGAAACGCGTGTAGTCTGACCAATGCTACTGGAACAGGGTTAATTTAATTTTTTTCTCGTTTATCTGACTCCAAAAGATAAGTTCAACTGCTCCTCTGCTCTAACAGTCATACAAAAGGAACTGCAAATGTCCGCCAATAGTGTGGCTCTATAAGATCGTTATCTATTTGTATAGACGCGGACGTACCTATGGCCTGTATAGCCTACAATGATACACTTAGTATGTATCTTGTGACGGTACTGGTGTATAGGCGAGTGACTACGGGGTACAGGTATCCTAGGTTGTCTATGTGTGTTAGGACTGTAAACTGCTATGTGTGCAGTGATGTAATTCAGGAGGATGCAAGTTCAAATTAATGCAATTTATTCAATAATGTGCAATGCAGAAATATAATTACGTGGAAAGGTGCAATATTAACGGCTATACGCGAATGGTGCGCCGGAGGTCGTATTAACGAGTCTCCTCAAACCATTCCACGTTTCCCTCTATATACCCAGGGTTTTCAGGAAAAAAATCAAATAAAGATGGAGGTAACAACAATGGTCCTGCTGATGTCATCTCTGCATGTCCAACAAACCTGGTTAACCTTTGTATTACAGCTGGATGCTGACTCACAGGTAACTTGCATTACCTGTGGTTTATTCCTACAAGATCTTTATTCAGCAACCAGTGTACTACACCACCAATGACACCAAACTATTTCTCACATCATTAGCTATCTAAAGACACCAAACACTGTATATGGAAAACCCATGGTTTATACAGTGCTATTTCAACTCATCAGTTCTGGGAGCATTCCACTGAGGTGGCAGAATTGCGCAGAGGCAGCACAATGATGGGAGCAATAGTCCTGTATTGACGAGCACTGTCTTTTCATCAAACCTTGCTGACCTTGTGTCAACATGGTCAACACAGTCTGTTTCCTTTTGGGGGTCTGTAGAGGGGCACACTTATGTAAAATGCTCTACAGTACTTGTTTTATGTTTCAGCTCAAAACAATAAACATCAATAGTCATAAAAGCCTTGTTTCTTCATTATCGTGGATTTCTTGTATGAATTACAACTTTTTCACAAAAAATAAATGGTGCCGGCCTTTATTTTTCCAAATCGACCACGCCCCCGGCTATTATCCGAGGCCCGGCTTCAAATAGAATCCCGGACACAATTTGAGGATTCACGGTACTCACTTGTAGAAAGAACTGGACCCCTCTTCCCCCAATAAAGTGCCACACACAGATTTACTCATGATAGAGATTTATTATTGAAGCTGAAATGATTATCATATTCAATGAGTTTTGACAGATGTCAGAGGGTCTCTGGTAAATGTATCAGAGAAGCACTGGATTAAGTGCACTGATCTCTGGGAGGGACAAAGTGCACTGGTAGCACAGCTGTAGGAAGGCACCAGGAAGCAGAGCAGCCAATTAGGGGTCAGAAAGGAGATGTCCAGCACCTCCTGGTTGGTCTTTATTTCATATCCATGCCATTGATCTTGACATCGTCAAAAATCTTAATGAAATCATATCTCATTTTTTGCAGACGGTTGGGGAACTCCAACATCTGGCCATCATGCAGATTAATGTAAAATGCAGTGTCCGTGAAGGTTATGGTCACCTGGAGGAGAGAAGAAGAGAACATGGGGAATGGGGGAGAGAAGGCATGAGAGATACCAGACAGATTACCAAAAAGGAAGTAAAAAAAAGACTACAGTTAAAAAACGATGAAATAAAAAGGCAACAAGTGATCCAAGAATAAATATCAAGGTCTTGATCTACATTTATATCATTTATATTTACAGTGCAGTCCATAAATATTTGGACAGTGGTACAATTTCTGTCCTTCTGGCACATTGGATTTTAAATTATGAAAATGTACTGCCACCTTTAATTTGAGGATATTTACATCCACACCAGATGATCTGTGTAGGAATTACATCCATTTTATACATCGTCTCCTCTTTTTTTGTGGATGAAAAGTTATTGGACAGTTGGCTTCTTGGCTGTTTCCGATTAGACTGGTGTGTTCAATCGCTCCCTTGGTGCAGGTAAAATAAATCTTTCAGTATCTAGTCTTGATTATAGGCTTTTGATTGCCTTTGGAGTCTGGTATTAGCTATTGTTAGCATAAAAAACAGATTTGTGTCAATTACATATATTTTGGAACATTATTTATCACTCTACAGATACATTCAGACAACACAGTATATCCATTTTTGTATAAACTTATTTTTTACGTAGTTGGTTTTGAATAAAGAACATACTATAGGATGCAATGTACTACACATTGAATTCATTTGTTGGAATATTTCCCATGAATGTCTGCCTTGCGGTTACAGTAGCAACCCCCCTCCCAATGCCCCCCTATTACATTACATTACATTACATTACTGGCATTTGGCAGACGCTCTTATCCAGAGCGACGTACAGTTGATTAGACTAAGCAGGAGACAATCCTCCCCTGGAGCAATGCAGGGTTAAGGGCCTTGCTCAAGGGCCCAACGGCTGTGCGGATCTTACTGTGGATACACTGGGATTAGAACCACCGACTTTGCGTGTCCCAGTCATTTACCTTAACCACTACGCTACTGGCTGCCCTGCATTGACACTGCCCTATGACACCGATGCCGAATCACAAACTGATCCATTGGACACAGGTACAGAGGACTGGACAAAGTGTCCTTTCAGCACCTCCAAAAGAGCGTCTCCCTGTCTCAGGACTCACCGTAAACTCCTGCAAACACCGGTAAGGGAAGTGTGAAGATCTCACTTCCTCACCCCAGACTCCGTCCTTCATGGAGTTCATGATGATGACACCACAGAAGGTCGGGGTAAAGTGCAGCGCAATATTTTCATCAGATTCTCTCACTTCGATCACAAAACTGGGAGAGAAAGAGAGCCACACAACGCATGGGTGATGGATTAACATGGATGAAGGCAGCAAGAGGTTTACCAAGAGCATACAGAGGCAGCAATGGCTCACCGGGATGCATTCTTGTTAGGGCTCCCAGTGACTTTTAGTTCCATTCCTGACTTGAAGCTCATGTTTTTGAACTCAACCTATGGTCAAAACATAAAACATTTTTCTTGTGATTATGCATTCACTCTTTCAGTGCTCTTAGGCAGAAAACATGAACAGATCATGGTAAATATGGACCAAAAAGGGGTCTTCACGTCTTCTCACATTACCATCATCTCTAATTTGCCCTCACACCTCTGCACATACAGTGAGCACCATAATTCATTGGACAGTGACACATTTTTTTGTTATTTTGGTTCTGTACTCTAGCATTTTGAGTTTGAAAGGATACAATGACAAATGACAATGAAGTTGAAGTGAAGACGGTCGGCTTGAATTTTAATTTCAGCATGTAAAATGCATGTTCAATTGGATTCATATCCAGTGATTGAATCTGCAGTATGTTTCGGGTCACTTGTTGCATGGTGAAGTGCCGTCCAACAAGTTTGGAGGCATTTGGTTTTCTCTGAGCAGATAAAATATTTCTGTCGACTTCAGAAATCATTGCTCAACTTCGGTCTGCAGTCACATCATCGATGAAGATAAGTGAGCCTGTTCCACTAGCAGCCAAACAGGCCCAAGCCAAAACACGCCCTCCCCATGTTTCACGGAGGAAATGGTATGCTTTGAATCTTGGGCAATCCCTTTTTTCCTCTTTCACTTTGCTACATGTTCATCTTTGTCTCCTCTGCGCACAAGACTTTGTTCCAGAACTCTTGAGGCTCTTTTAGGTGCTTTTTAGCAAACAAATCTTGCCTTTCTGTTAGTCAGACTTATCAGTGGTTTGCATCTTGTAGTGTACTCTTTGTTGTCCTGCTGGTGTACTACTCCAGCTCTACTGGGTCTATTGACATAATTGAGTTCACCAGTTGTTTTCTTGTTAATAATGAACCAAACTGAACCCAAATTTTGTCATGCCCAGGGTTTTTGCAATGTTCCTCATTGATTGATTTTCATTTCATGAGCCTTATGACGACCAGCTTAACTTGCATCGACACTGCTGTCTTCCTAATTTTATCACAGCCCAACAGCAATCTCCAAAGGCAATTGCAAAGTCTAGAATCAAGACTAGACATCAACAGCTCTCTTCTGCATTCAGCGACGACATAAATGAATACACCTGCCCAACAGAACACATCTGTGAAGCCAATTCAACAAATACCTGTAGTACCTTAAAATGGGGGGACCATGTGCAAAAGTTGCTGTTATTTCTAATCAGTCCATCAGATATGGATGAAAATACATTCAGATTGAAGCTGAATGTCTGCACTTCAACCTCCTTGTCATTATATCCTTATATACTCAAACTCAAAGTGCTAGAGCACAGAACCAAAATGACAAAAAATGTGGCACTGTCCAATGAATTATTGGACTAAGATTCCCTCAACATATTTATTTTTTAAATCACCTCTTTGTTTCTCTGTGGATATCAAGCACACTCACGCATGTACACAAATGCACACACAGACACATGCAGACACACACACATGCATATTCGGGGATGGACAAAGCAGATAAATTGTTTTGCCTCACAGTCTGTGCGTTACTACATTTATCCATCAATATTATCAGAGGACACAGAAACACATACCACATGCAGGAGATAATACTCATACTGAAATTCTGTCCATCATGTGGTGTGTAGACTGGTATGCACACACAGTGTTCTGTTTTATCCAGTGCAGACAGGTATACACATACACACACAGTTTTCCAGTGGTATTTCAGAATTCTTTTTCATATGACATTTGCCATTTTTGAAAGATCTATTTTATAATAAGTGACATGTTTGGTACTTGTTTTATGTTTCAGCTCAAAACAATAACCATCAATAGTCATAAAAGCCTTGTTTCTTCATTATCGTGGATTTCTTGTATGAATTACAACTTTTTCACAAAAAATAAATGGTGCTGTAATTGTTAAATATAATCTGGCAGAGTTAATTAGCAGGCATTAACCATATATTGTATCTATATTGTTTTTAGGAATGAGATAGACAATATTTGTTTAGTATGTTGACACAATTATTATTTATGTATTACTCTTAAATCCCAATAATGTTCCAGGTCACTTTGACCCGGCGAACAGTACTAAAATAATAGATCAAATCATACATCATCAAAACCGAAATAATTCTCATCACTTACAGTCATCTTGGCGGTTCAGTAGTTCGGTATTTACAGCTGTGCGGTTCTGAATATAAGGCGTGGTGCCTGTATTTATGTGTTTCTGAGAGAGCTAAGAAGGCAGGATTTGCCAAGCTCTAACCAATCAAATTGAGTGATTGCCTGTGGTAGAATCAAATTTGTCCAACCATATTAACTAGTGGGTGTTTTAGTAAAGTGGGGGTGTTTTTTGTGTAAGTTCTCCTGAAAAATGCAATGTGCTGAATACACAGGAAAGGATTGCAAAATGTAGCATGACTAGATTTGTTTTAGTACCACAGGAAAATGAAAGAATGCAAATACATGCACAATGAAAAAGAATAAAACCATTTTCCACATTAAAAAATGCATTTAAGAAAGTTGAAGGAGTTATCGGGCCCCCGTCAATTAATCGTGGGGGTGGTGGAGGAGGCGGCACGGATGGTGCAGTGGGTAGCACTGCCGCCTCACAGCAAGGAGGTCCTGGGTTCGAATCCCCGTCGGCCAGGGCCTCTCTGTGCGGAGTTTGCATGTTCTCCCCGTGTCTGCGTGGGTTTCCTCCGGGTACTCCGGTTTCCTCCCACAGTCCAAAGACATGCACGTGAGGCTGATTGGAGAGTCTAAATTGCCCGTAGGTATGAGTGTGTGAGTGAATGGTGTGTGTGCCCTGTGATGGACTGGCGACCTGTCCAGGGTGTATTCCTGCCTTTCACCCAATGTATGCTGGGATAGGCTCCAGCCCCCCTGCGACCCTGATCAGGATAAGCGGGTTCAGATAATGGATGAATGGATGGATGGATGGGTGGTGGAGGAACTTCCGCAGGGGCCAGTACGCTTGTCAATACGGGTTTAAGGCGGGAAACGTGGAACGTGGGGTGAATTCTCCTGGAGTGGGGCAGCTGGAGACGCACCGTGACGGGGTTGATTTTTCTAATGATTTTAAACGGCCCCACGTAACGTGCGACTACTGTGCTAAAATTACGAATAAAACGACGGTAAAAATTGGCGAACCTTAGGAACCTCTGCACCTGTTTCACAGATTCCGGGGTGGGCCAATTCTTCACGGCAGAGATTTTTTTCGGGTCCATCTCCGTTTTACCAGCAGAAACGATAAAACCCAGGAAGGATACCGAATTTGCATGGAACACGCATTTTTCAGCCTTAACAAAAAGGCCAGCCTCTAAAAGGCGCATCAGTACCAGTTTCACATGTCGAATGTGCTCAGAGAGGGTAGCGGAGAAAATCAGAATATCGTCCAAATAGACGAACACGAATCTCTCCAACATCTCCCTGAGCACATCGTTAACGAGTGCTTGAAATACAGCAGGGGCGTTGGTGAGGCCGAAGGGCATAACCAAATATTCATAATGGCCGAATGCGTATTGAAAGCTGTTTTCCACTCGTCTCCCTCCCGTATGCGTAGCAGGTTGTATGCGTTACGAAGGTCTAATTTAGTAAACACTGACGGCGTTTGCAATCGCTCAAACGCAGAGTTCATAAGCGGCAGGGGGTATCTATTTTTTACCGTAATAGTGTTCAGCCCCCTGTAATCTATGCATGGCCTTAAACTCCCGTCCTTTTTTTTTAACAAAGAAAAACCCTGCTCCAGCCGGTGATGAGGACGGCCTAATGAACCCATTAGCTAAGGCTTCACGGATGTATTCTGTCATGGCCCGGCTCTCAGGGACCGACAGCGAATAGAGTGCACCCCGGGGGGGAACTGTACCTGGGTGTAGGTCTATTGCACAATCGTAAGAGCGATGCGTGGGTAACGTGGTCGCGCGTTGTTTGCTGAATACTTCAGCTAGCTCGCAATATACCCTAGGAACATTGGTAGGCAGCGGGAACCCTATAGCCCCTACCATCCGATCCTCGCCCCCACTGGCTGCAGTAGGGAACATACTCTCGGTGTCCCAGTCAGTGCCCTCACTGCCCTCACCCTCGTCAATGGGACGATTCCAATCAAACAGAGAATCCCACTCCAGACTCCCCTCCTGCTCCTCCTCCTCCAGCCCCCGGACATTAGGACCAAGAGGCTCCCTAGCCTCCTCCTCATCCCATTCAGACCCTATGTCCGTCTCTATGGGAGGGGCCGAGGGAATATACACACGATTGGAGTGAGTAGCACATTTTGGTCCCCACCGAGACACCGGATTGCTCCGGTTGCCCCAGTTTATTTGGGGTTGATGTTTAATTAGCCAGACATGGCCTAAAACTATTGGGTATGCTGGGGATTCAACCAAATAAAAATATATACGTTCCCAGTGTCCCCCAAACGGAATACGCATAACTGCATAGGTTCCTCCGATTTGTGTGCCCCCTGTCTCCCCATCTCTATACTCCTGCCTAGAGAAGGCGGATCCGGCTAATTAAACCCGCCGACTCTGCCGGCTCGTTCTCGCTCACGTTCTCGAATCTGGTTGTCTCAACGAATAGCAGCAGAGATTAGCGAACCCAGATCCCCCGGTGGTTCTAATGTGGCCAGTGCGTCTCTGACTGGGTCTGACAAAACGGCTGTAAATAATGTCATAAGCGGTTCGTCCGCCCACCCAGTCTCCCCTGCCAATGCCTGAAACACCACAGAGAACTCTGCCACGCTCTGGGTCCCCTGCCTCATCCATGTTAACTGGGCCGCCGCCTCTTTGCCCGTGATATTGTGGTCAAATACCCGGGTCATCTCCTGTATGAGAAGCTGGGAATCGTTCATTAATGGAGATTGTGCCCGGATCAGCGGATCCGCCCAAGTCAGAGCAGTCCCGGTCAGTAATGATAAAATGAACGCTACTCGGGAATCTTCAGTCAAGAAACGTGAGGGCTGGGCTTTAAAAAAAATCAAGCGCTGGGAGTGGAACCCCGTACATTTACCCGCCTCTCCCCCGTACCACAGCGGCAGCTGTAATTTGGGCTCCCTCACCCCGGGTGTAATGGACTGGAGAGCGGATCCCGCAGGTGGGGAAGAAGGGAGTGATTGGGGGTTGTCGGGGGATAGCGCCTGTGTCCGTGATGAGCGGAACTCGCTTGCTAGTTGCTGAAAGCTATCAGCGAGCCCCATCAGCACATCTTGCTGCCTACCTAGCCTGGCCAGGATCTCATCCTGACGATGGAAAATTACCGTCTGCTGCTCTGTTGTAGCAGCCTGCTGTTCATGCAACATACGCAGTGCCTGCTCCTGAGTCGCTAGAGCAGCCTGCTGGGCGGCTACCACCGCTTCAAGCGGTGAACCCCCCACCTCGTTCCCTGAACTGGTCACTGGTCTCTCCATAGTGGCTTTTGTGTTCTGTTAGGTTGAGGCTGGGCGGAGAGCCAGATGCGACCGAGGAAAAACCCTCTAAAACGAACACACAAACGTGATCCCAGGATACAATGGGAATGGGATTTAATCAACGGAAACTGAGCATAAAAGGAGAAAAGCCAAAAAAACGGCTATAAGAAAACAAAACAACCCTCTTAAAACAGGGCGAACCGCACCACTGACTTGGTGCCCCAAACGACTGTGGACCAATAAATAAAAATACAACCTAGCCGGGAAAAAGGCTAGGCACGAAAATAAAAACCTCGAGACGCAGCTCGGGACCAAAACGCAAACCAAAATACATACCAGGGGACAACGTCCCCCAACCTCCGACTCACACGAGTCCAAAGAAAGAAAAAAGAAAACCAAAACCTTAGAGGAAGGCGCCAGCGAACACAACACAGCTGAACGCCTTCCTTACCTTTTAATCTTTTTGTTTCTTAACAGTGAAACACACACCAGCACAGTACCGGACTCTTAAGTCTCACAGAGTCTACCAAGTGCATTTACCGGCTTTGTGTCAGAGCGCACAGTGAACACAAAAGCATTGGTAGACTGCCAGCACTGGCCTTAAATACTCTTTAGGAGGGGGAAAACTCCTCTGCCAATAATGACAACCAGGTGAAGCCAATGAGCACCAGCCCTCTAGTGGGCACCTTAGGTGTTACCTCACCATGACAGAGGCTTAGTGTCTTGTGTATTCTAGCCTCGGTATAAGTATCCTACTTCGTCAGTTGAATTAGAGTATTAAAGTATTAAGTATTAAAACTGCCGCCTCACAGCAAGGAGGTTCGAATCCTGGTCGGCCGGGGCCTCTCTGTGTGGAGTTTGCATGTTCTCCCCGTGTTTGTGTGGGTTTCCTCAGGGTACTCCGGTTTCCTCCCACAGTCCAAAGACATGCAGGTTAGGCTGATTCGAGAGTCTAAATTGCCCGCAGGTATGAGTGTGTGAGTGAATGGTGTGTGTGCCCTACAATGGACTGGCGACCTGTCCAGGGTGTATTCCTGCCTTTCGCCCAATGTATGCTGGGATAGGCTCCAGCCCCCCTGTGACCCTGTTCAGTATAAGCGGGTTAAGATAAGGGATGGATGGATGTTTTTTGTGTATGTTCGTACTAGGGTTAGTAGTACGTAGGGTGTGAGGTTGAGTTTCCCTGCCATTTGTTATTTCCTTGCTCGAGTCAGATTAGACTTCTCGACCATTTTTAAAGGTTGAAGCCTATAGGAGCCTATAGGAGTCAGTAGCCTACCTCCTTCAAAGTGAATAAATACACCTTACAGCAACTCTGAAGCCGTCTTATTTACATGACGTATCGTGTGTATTTGAAATACATGTGCAGGAAAAAAATAGTAAAAATTAGAGCCGTTTTTCTTCAGAGAAGTTAGACATTTCCAACTATAGCCGCTGAACACACGTATCCATCTTCCGCTGGTTGAGCGCATTAATCCGCGCACCTTTTGAAGGTAGAGCGAGATCCGGCACAAAGTGCACTTACTCACTTGTAGAAAGAACTGGACCCCTCTGCCCCCAATAAAGTGCCACACACAGATTAACTCATGATAGAGATTTATTGTTGAAGCTGAAATGATTATCATACGCAGTGAGTTTTGACAGATGTCAGAGGGTCTCTAGTAAATGTTTCAGAGAAGCACTGGATTAAGTGCACTGATCTCTGGGAGGGACAAAGCTGTAGGAAGGCACCAGGAAGCAGAAGCAGAGCAGCCAATCAGGGGCCAGAAAGAGATGTCCAGCACCTCCTGGTTGGTCTTTATTTCATATCTATGCCATTGACCTTGACATCATCATAAATCTTAATGAAATCGTATCTCAATTTTTTCAGACGGTTGGGGAACTCCAACATATGGCCATCATGCAGATTAATGTAAAATACAGTGTCCGTGAAGCCAATGGTCACCTGGAGGAGAGAAGGAGAGAACATGGGGAATGGGGGAGAGAAGGCATGAGAGATACCAGACAGATTACCAAAAAGGTAGTAAAAAAATAAAAACAATTTAAAAAAATTTAAAATAATGAAATATGAAATAAAAAGGCAACAAGTGATCCAAGAATAAATATCAAGGTTTTGATCTACATTTATATCATTTATATTTACAGTGCAGTCCATAAATATTTGGACAGTGGTACAATTTCTGTCCTTCTGGCATTGTACTCCAGCACATTGGATTTTAAATTATGAAAATGTACTGCCACCTTAAATTTTTGGATATTTACATCCACACCAGGTGATCTGTGTAGGAATTACATCCATTTTATACATCGTTTCCTCTTTTTTTGTGGATGAAAAGTTATTGGACAGTTGGCTTCTCGGCTGTTTCCGATTAGACTGGTGTATTCAATCGCTCCCTTGGTGCAGGTATAAGAAATCTTTCAGTATCTAGTCTTGATTCTAGGCTTTTGATTGCCTTTGGAGTCTAGTATTAGCTATTAGCATGAAAAACAGACTTGTGTAAATTACATATATTTTGGAACATTATTTATCACTCTACAAATACATTCAGACAACACAGTATATCCATTTTTGTATAAACCTATTTTTTACCTTGTTGGTCTTAAATAAAGAACATACTATAGGATGCAATGTACTTCATATTGAATTCATTTGTTGGAATATTTCCCATGAATCTCTGCCTCTACTGTAGCAACCCCCCTCCCCATGCCCCCCTATGACACCGATACCGAATCACAAACTGATCCATTGGATACAGAGGACTGGACAAAGTGTCCTTTCAGCACCTCCAACAGAGAGTCTCCCTGTCTCAAGACTCACCGCAAACTCCTGCAAATGCTGGTAAGGGAAGTGTGAAGATCTCACTTCCTCACCCCAGACTCCATCCTTCCTGGAGTTCATGATTATGGTACCAGGGAAGGTCGGGGTAAAGTGCAGCGCAACATTTTCATCAGATTCTCTCACTTCGATCACAAAACTGGGAGAGAAAGAGAGCCACACAATGCATGGGTGATGGATGAACTTGGATGAAGACAGCAAGAGGTTTACCAAGAGCATACAGAAGCAGCAATGGCTCACCGGACTGCATTGCTGTTAGGGCTCCCCGTGACTTTTAGTTCCATTCCTGACTTGAAGCTCATGTTTTTGAACTCGACCTATGGTCAAAACATAAAACATTTTTCTTGTGATTATGCATTCACTCTTTCAGTTCTCTTAGGCAGAAAACATTAACAGATCATGGTAAATATGGACCAAAAAGGGGTCTTCACTTCTTCTCATATTACCTTCATCTCTAATTTGCCCTCACACCTCACACCATAATTCATTGGACAGTGACACATTTTTTTGTTATTTTGGTTCTGTACTCTAGCATTTTGAGTTTGAAAGGATACAATGACAAATGACAATGAGGTTGAAGTGAAGACGGTCGGCTTGAATTTTAATTTCAGCATGTAAAATGCATGTTCAATTGGATTCATATCCAGTGATTGAATCTGCAGTATGTTTCGGGTCATTGACTTGTTGCATGGTGAAGTGCCGTCCAACAAGTTTGGAGGCATTTGGTTTTCTCTGAGCAGATAAAATATTTCTGTCGACTTCAGAAATCATTGCTCAACTTCGGTCTGCAGTCGCATCATCGATGAAGATAAGTGAGCCTGTTCCACTAGCAGCCAAACAGGCCCAAGCCAAAACACGCCCTCCCCCATGTCTCACGGAGGAAATGGTATGCTTTGAAGCTTGGGAAATCCCTTTTTTCCTCCATCACTCTGGTACATGTTAATTTTTATCTCCTCTGTGCACAAGAATTTGTTCCAGAACTCTTGGGGCTTCTTTTTAAAATCACCTCTTTGTTTCTCTGTGGATATCAAGCACACTCACGCATGTACACAAATGCACACACAGACACATGCAGACACAGACCCATGCATATTCGGGGATGGACAAAGCAGATAAATTGTTTTGCCTCACAGTCTGTGCGTTACTACATTTATCCATCAATATTATCAGAAGAAGACTATCAGAGGACACAAAAACCCATACCACATGCAGGAGATAATACTCATACTGAAATTCTGTCCATCATGTGGTGTGTAGACTAGTATGCACACACAGTGTTCTGTTTTATCCAGTGCAGACAGGTATACACATACACACACAGTTATCCAGTGGTATTTCAGAATTCTTTTTCATATGACATTTGCCATTTTTGAAAGATCTATTTTATAGTAAGTGACATGTTTGGTACTTGTTTTATGTTTCAGCTCAAAACAATAAACATCAATAGTCATAAAAGCCTTGTTTCTTCATTATCGTGGATTTCTTGTATGAATTACAACTTTTTCACAAAAAATAAATAGTGCTGTAATTATTAAATATAATCTGGCAGAGTTAATTCGTAGGCATTAACCATATATTGTATCTATATTGTTTTTAGGAATGAGATAGTAGAAGTATGTTGACACAATTATTATTTATGTATTGCTCTAAAATCCCAATAATATTCCAGGTCATTTTGACCCGGCGAACAGTACTAAAATAATAGATCAAATCATACATCGTCAAAGCTAAAATAATTCTCATCACTTACAGTCATCTTGGCGGTTCAGTAGTTCAGTATTTACTGCTGTGCGGTTCTGATTCCAACTGAATATAAGGCGTGGTGCCTGTATTTATGTGTTTCTGAGAGAGCTAAGAAGGCAGGATTTGGCAAGCTCTAACCAATCAAATTGAGTGATTGCCTGTGGTAGAATCAAATCTTGTCCGAACATATTAACCTGCGGGTGTTTTAGTAAAGTGGGTGTGTTTTTTGTGTAAGTTCTCCTAAAAAATGCAATGTGGTGAATGCACAGGAAAGGATTGCAAATGGAGCATGTCTAGATTTGTTTCAGTACCACAGGAAAATGAAAGAATGCAAGTACATGCACAATGAAAAAGAAGAAAACCCTACAGAATAAGTAGGCAACATTTTCCACGTTAAAAAATGCATTTTTTGACCGACCAGTTCGGCCAGCTCGTCAGGAGCATTTGGGGGTTAAGTGTCTTGCTCAGGGCCACTTCGACACAGCCCGGGCAGGGGATCGAATCGGCAACAGTCCGACTGCCAGACGACTGCTCTTACTGCCTGAGCCCTGTCGCCCCGGACATGTGTACGAGTACCGGCTACAGCTGCAGACTGCAGGAGTATCCTATTGATTTTACTGTGCTCAAGTACAGGTTTGGACCAGGGTAATTCATCAAGCAAATTAATAACAACGCACAAAAACCAGTATGCAAAAAACAAACACTCGAGGGCTGAAGTTGTGCAACCCTGCCATAGACAATGCCAAGTTACGGGCTACACCCAAACCAGCAGCCAACACTTGAGCCCACCCCATGGACTCCCTGCAGCTTGGATCGCTCTGAGAATAGTTTTCTCCAGTCGTTTTCTCCATTTTACAACAGTTTCCCTCAAAAGTTGTCCTTCTCCACTCTGGGGCGACATTAGCTCAGGCAGTAAGAGCAGTTGTCTGGCAGTCGGAGGGTTGCCGGTTCGATCCCCCACCCGGGCTGTGTCGAAGTGTCCCTGAGCAAGACACCTAACCCCCAAATGCTCCTGACGAGCTGGTCAGGGCCTTGCATGGCAGCCAATCGCCGTCGGTGTATGAATGGGTGAATGGAGAAGCGTCACTTGTACAGCGCTTTGGATAAAGGCGCTATATAAATGCCTGCCATTTACCATTTACCATTTGGGTGATCGGTGTGTATAGCTAAAATGCTGGAGAGAGGCAATGACTTTCAAAACCTCAGACCATTACTGCATTGCGCTGCACTGTTTTTAGATGGAGTAACAACACAAACTACAAGGTATTATCAGAATAACAAAACAATAATCAAAGGGTCTTTCTGTGTTGGTATTGACGGGCAGTTCCGCAAGGGCTACCCTGAAATTATATCTAGGCTATGCCAACTATTTTATTTCATTTTACAATAACGTAGCAAGCATTAACACAACAACTACAGTTGTAGCTGTCACAGAATTGTTCAATAATAAGTCCAGCAGAAGGGGTGGTGCAAGAAATCTTAATTTGTTTTTTTTCTTCTAATTTTCTTAATTAATCTTGCTTTCTGTGGTGAAATTGATGTGGTGAAATTGACAAAAGCCCTGCACGTTCCTAGTCTAGCATAAAATGTAAAAATAGGTTATTTCAATCATTTAATCAATCATATGCTGCTATACTTACAGCAAGAGCGATTTGTGTTAGCTGTTGAATTGCATCAAAAAATTTGATATTGACTGTTAAAACATACAGGATTCCTAGGAACATCATTGCAGATGAAGAGGGGGTGACATATTTCCCAAGCACATTCCCTGTCCTGAAATGGAACATTTATTCCATGGAAAAAGTAGAAATACTTATAGGTACTATAATAACTAATCAGTATTCCTATTCGGCAGAAGGGGAGTTAGTTTACACAACAAGATAAGTTGTATGTTCAAAGCCCTGCAGGGGAACAAACACATTTATATATTTCATATCACATATCACCTTCATCTTAGCTAATCATTATTTGTCTCTCAGTAAAAGGATGAGGGACTTTGAAGACTATCACATTCTTAGAGTAGAGGTGATAATTCTGAGTTTCTAATCAGAGGTTGCAAGGAATTAGCCCAATTATTGATTTATTAGTGAATATACTGTATCAATGAATCAATCTGTGCAGATAAATAATCATTCAGATCCTTCATATCAGAGATATGAGCTGAGGATGCACCTCCTGTAATGAAGTGCAGAGCACGGCCGTAAACCATAACCATAAGGTATGGAAAGTAGAAATATAAACTTGGAACAGAATATTTAAGATATAATTCGTATTTATTTTGGCTAAATACGTACATTTTAACCAAGATTTGTGACAAACATGCAACTAATTTGGTGTTCAAAATGTGGTGAGTCTAACAGTAGAACAAACGTGACAACTAACAAGAGATTAGGACAAGACATCTATCTAAATCAAGAATTTAAAAGCACATAGCTTGCTCGTCTTTCAGACCGTCCCAGGTGTGTGTGCTGTGTGCTGCTCTGATTGATGAGGCTCTTAAGAGTGTGTGAGCCCAGGGTTGGGGGGAAATCATCTGCCAGGTGCAGAGACAGTTTGGGAGTGGCGTTATTCCTATGAAACAACTCCCACCACTGACTGTACGCTGTGGAGCCTTTTCCTGTCAAGCCCCTCTTGGAAAGTGATTCGCCCCCTGAAATTTGGCCCGTGCCTGATATGGACCAGGGATTGCAGTTATATCCCAGTAAGAGTGATACGGTACGGTACTGTACGTCCTCCTCGATGGGTTCACCCCGTCCGCCCTGCCCGCATCTTGGCCGCGCGTAGACCCGGAACGTCGCTCCTCTTACCCCCCAGGCCACGAGAAGACATTCATGTGTATGTGTGTGTGTATTTGTGTGTGTGTGTGTGTGTGTCTGGGCATGTAGTGTTGAAATGTGTATATTTCACAATATTTTCCTGACCCACATCTCAACTGTGGTTTGGCTGTGGTTTGGCTGTGGCTTGCTGCAGCTGAGCTAACTCCTTCCTCTGCTCTGATAATCATCACATTCTGCACACACACATACACACACACACACATCACATTCTCATCTGCAACCGCTTTCCCCACGTACAGCTGCTCCCTCCACCCTCTACTCCAACACAGTCCCGCAGTGCACACACACACACACACACACACACACGTGCCCAAGCACACATGCATACACATACACCACAGGGGGAAAATACAAATTGAGAAAGTAAAAGACCTCAGTATTTTGTTCCAATCACTGGTAATTTGCAGTTTTTCAGCCAGGATGTATAATTAATTACACACATGCACAGGCATGCGCACACACACACACACACACACACATATTCAGAAACACATGCACGCGCACAGGTATGCACACACACACACAGGTATGAGCACACATGCACACACAGGTATGCACACGCACAAGCGCACACACGCCTACATTCATACAATGCACATATACAGTGCATAGAGTCTATACAGTGTACTTACTGGCAGCACAATGACATCATACATCAGTCTCAGATTTTAAAAGAAGACCTTTGTCTCTCTCCATTTTTCATTGCCCCAGGTTCTGTTCAGCTCCACACTCATTCATCAGGTTTCTCCCTGTGGGGGAAATCCCCTGGAGAGACGTCTTGCAAGCAACCTTTCCGGTTTAAAAGAACCCAGTTCTTTCACAGCAAGGAGAGCTACAATAATACAAACTTTATTAATACTGCAGCAAAACAAAGCACGGAGAATGCATCACACCAATGTGAGAATACACACTAGATTTGAGCAGACAGGGTGTCTATTCTTATACCATTACACATCCTAAGTTATCACATGAATACACATACGGTGAAAGCCAATCATCTTCATACAGTGTTTCAGTACTTTTCCATCACATGTTGTACTCCTGGGCCCACATCTGCCCTTTAAGTCATGTAACATTTGTTTTGCAATTAACACACTGCTACAGTAACTACAAATTTATCATCCGTCTTTCCTCCTTAGGCTGGTTAAGGAGGAACCGACCTTGGGTGCGATTCCTCCTCATCATTTTTATCATAACAAGCACATGAGCTTGTTATGATGAAATGGGAGAGTGTTCTGCTTTATCTCCTGCACGTATGCCTATATGATATAAGCAGTGGCAGAGCACTCACCCCTCCCTTACATTTTTGCTGGTTATCTGTCACAAGCACATCTTGGTCTTTCAAGCAGTTTTCTAACTATATGCATTGTACATATCTGGATACATATATCCTAGGTTACACTATATTTTTCTCCCACATCCCCTTTCACAGCGTCGAGAACAAGAGAGAAAACAAAATGGCGGTTTTGTCTGTGAATCAGAAAGGTCCCTGTGGCAAAGCTCACCTTCATCAGCTCTTCACCCGCCCATCGAACTGTCTGCAGTTAATCACCACTGCATCCTGCAGCTAAGTGCATAGCACTGGGCTACACGTCGCATAGTTCAAGTTCAGAAAACTTGAGTTCTGCCCTGAGGGAGCCCGTATAGAAATGTACTGTGCACATGTCGTTCCTCTCCATTCCCCAGCCACGCCATCCTCCCAGGTCGACACATTAATATTCACAGAGGCAGGTTTGTATAGCGATCTTGGTGAGTTTAATAGATTTTCTTTTGAGTGATTTAGTGCAGTCATTCTATCAGGTGTGAGGAAATATGAGCTCTCCAGGTAGCTTGTCTGAAAGCACTGGAGGGGCTCTGTTAAAGCAGGAGGAAGCCTTGGGTATGAAATTTGCATTATACGGCCCAAGTCAGGCCCTCACAGGTTGCAGGTTGTTGCTATCGGTGAGAAATATGCCTCTCCTCCAATCAGCAGCAGCTCTCTGGCAGCAATGTGGCTTGTACAGAATAAAATATGGCCATGGTCATTATTACCATTGTAACTAACATCGTTTTCTCCCCCCTTTTTCATTCTGTTGCCATGACAAATCCTCTTACTGTGTTGCCTTGGTAACGCATCAATGGAAAGTAGGGGTACTTTAGCTATTGGTTTGAGGCACATCTTCTTCACTCTAATGCACTTAAAAACACTGATTTCAGCCGAATGTACCGCGAATATTGCAAAGGACAAGCTCAAGACGCACAGATACACAATATCAGCATATTTCATTGTTTCAGCAAATGATTCAAGAAATGTTAATAAGTATTATTCATCCAGGACATACAGCAAGGAGAGCTACAATAATACAAACTTTATTAATACTGCAACAAAACAAAGCACGGAGAATGCATCACACCAATGTGAGAATACACACTAGATTTGAGCAGACAGGGTGTCTATTCTTATACCATTACACATCCTAAGTTATCACATGAATACATTACGGTGAAAGCCAATCATCTTCATACAGTGTTTCAGTACTTTTCCATCACATGTTGTACTCCTGGGCCCACATCTGCCCTTTAAGTCATGTAACATAACATCCTTAGGCTGGTTAAGGAGGAACCGACCTTGGGTGCGATTCCTCCTCATCATTTTTATCATAACAAGCACATGAGCTTGATATGATGAAATGGGAGAGTGTTCTGCTTTATCTCCTGCACATATGCCTATATGATATAAGCAGTGGCAGAGCACTCACCCCTCCCTTACATTTTTGCTGGTTATCTGTCACAAGCACATCTTGGTCTTTCAAGCAGTTTTCTAACTATATGCATTGTACATATCTGGATACATATATCCTAGGTTACACTATATTTTTCTCCCACATTCCCTTTCACAGCGTCAAGAACAAGAGAGAAAACAAAATGGCGGTTTTGCCTGTCAATCAGAAAGGTCCCTGTGGCAAAGCTCACCTTCATCAGCTCTTTACCCGCCCATCGAACTGTCTGCAGTTAATCACCACTGCATTGTGAATTCAGAGATGCTCTTCTGCATACCACTGTTGTAATGTGTGGTTATTTCTGTTACTGTCACCTTTCTGTCAGCTTCAACCAGTCCGATGTCTCTCATTAACAAGGCGTTTCTGCAGAACTGCTGCTGTATGTATTTGTATATGTATATGTATTTTTCGCACCATTCTCTGCAAACTCTAGAGACTAGTGTGCATGAAAATCCCAGGAGATCAGCAGTTTCTGAAATACTCAAACCACCCTGTCTGCCACCAACAATCATTCCATGGTCAAAGTCACATTTTTTCCCCATTCTGATGGTTGATTATTAACTGAAGCTCCTGCATGATTCCTTGCATTGCACTGCTGCCACACAATTGGCTAATTAGATAATTGCATTAAGTAGGTGTACATTTTCCAAATAAAGTGCTCAGTGAGTATATATCCATAAATTCAGGTTGTGCTGTATGTATCTGTGTGTCTAAGCGTGTGTGGTTTATGTGTACAGTGAGTGCCATCCATCCATCCATCCATTATCTTAACCCGCTTATCCTGAACAAGGCCGCAGGGGGGCTGGAGCCTATCCCAGCATACATTGGGCGAAAGGCAGGAATAGACCCTGGACAGATCGCCAGTCCATCGCACACCATTCACTCACACACTCATGCCTACGGGCAATTCAGACTCTCCAATCAGCCTAACCTGCATGTCTTTGGACTGTGGGAGGAAACTGGAGTACACGGAGGAAACCCACGCAGACACGGGGGGAACATGCAAACTCCACACAGAGAGGCCCCGGCCGACAGGGATTCGAACCCAGGACCTCCTTGCTGTGAGGTGGCAGTGCTACCCAGCACCATCCGTGCCGCCTTGCGTACAGTAAGTGTATATTTGTAAATGCAGGTTGTGCTGTATATGTGTGTGTGGTTTATGTGTAATGTAAGTGTGTATCTGGAAATGCAGGTTGGGCTGGATGTATCTGTGTGTGGGTAAGTGTGTGTGGTTTATGTGTAACGTAAGTGTATATCTGTAAATGCAGGTTGTGCTGTATATGTGTGTGTGGGTAAGTGTGTGTGGTTTATGTGTAATGTAAGTGTATATCTGTAAATGCAGGTTGGGCTGGATGTATCTGTGTGTGGGTAAGTGTGTGTGGTTTATGTGTAATGTAAGTGTATATCTGTAAATGCAGGTTGGGCTGGATGTATCTGTGTGTGGGTAAGTGTGTGTGGTTTATGTGTAATGTAAGTGTAAGTGTTGTAGATGTGCGTAGAATCTGAGCAATGGGCTTGAGACTCTTATCTATCTTTCTATTGTAGCCTAGTTGCTGTTTATTAAGCTAATAGCCTCTGCCATAGCAACGCAACGCAGTTCCAAAAACATGCGTGCCTACATTTATCCCTTTCCCTGCCTTTGATATTAATTACATTACATAACCTGAGGGGCAGTAATCAGGAAATGGTTTCTACATTCCCAAGCCTGTCCGGGATATGTCGATCCCCCAATACATAAAGTTAAAAAGACACTAGTACGACTCTGACTTCTGCTTTATTCTGAAAACTTCAGGGGTTCATTTTATGGCACTGACTGGTTTATCTGTGGTCTAAGAAATATTCTAATATGTATATTTTATGTTAGTGGGAAAGCCTACACAAAAATAGAATTAGATCTATGCATTACACATGCCTCAGTTAATCTAACTGGCACCCAAGTAAGTATGTTAGTGGAATCCAACAGTTTCTAAATGGCATGCACAGGCATGTATATACAGTATACATTATATTACACACTAATACTAATCTGAGTCCTCTGCTTTCACACTTGTGCAATTATTTAATTATAGGACAAATTATTCAATTAGGGATATTATCCTTTTATTAATTATGTATTCCTAGGAGGGCAATGCCTATCTTGCATTTCTTATAGGACATTTGCTAGATTTAATCCTACACATGCCTATTTCAAATGTTTAATAAGCTATATAGCCTGTTCATTTAATTACGCTATGCAACTCTTTCTGTTACAGGGGGCACAGCCCCGAGGACCCAGTTTCCAGCACCTCAGAAAGACTGTGAGATGATACTTAGCACGAGCCTCAGGTCTTGACATGGGTCCCACATGTAGCAGATTCCAGACAGTCTCCAACCTTGTTTCAGTGCACTATCAAAGGGGTGGAGGCTTGCATCTGCTGTGGCACCCAGCGGCCCTGCGATGTCGGGCCCGGCACTCCAAGGTATAGCGACCACTTGCAAAGGCCTCGACCGATGAGATTTAAAGGCGTGGTTCCCTACTAATCCCTCCAGTTACCGGAAGGTGTGAAGACTTGTTGCAGCCTGTGGCTACACTGTCAGAGGGCTTGAGATGTATACCTGCCAGGGACCCAACACTCCGGGTTCAGTATCAGCACTCCTGCATCCAGGGCTGAAACTTAGAGCCTAGGCTATGCTCCTGATTCGATACTCACTCATAACTTATTACTGTTTATCTAACTATAATGGAGAAGCTTGTCACTTTCAACAGAGCTCAAACTTACTCCAAAATGAATATTATGTAAGATTGAACACATCGATATTACATTACATTGTTGGCATTTGGCAGACGTTCTTATCCAGAGCAACGTACAGTTGATTAGACTAAGCAGGAGACAATCCTCCCCTGGAGCAATGCAGGGTTAAGGGCCTTGCTCAAGGGCCCAACGGCTGTGCGGATCTTATTGTGGCTACACCGGGAACCACCGACCTTGCATGTCCCAGTCATTTACCTTAACCACTACGCTACAGGCTGCCCCTTCAGTTTTCCTTCAAATCTAACTGGCTTTTCACCAGTGCCTGATTTTCTCCTCTGCGCAGCCCTCTGCACAGCAACAATAGTTTGGTGCCTTTCCTCAAAATCCCTTTCTTCTACCCAGTACTATGAACTTTTACATTCTTGCATATAGTACTTAAAACTTCTGCGGCGATATGCTGGTTTTTAAAAACGGTTTCTATTTGCGGTTTAAGCTAATAGCCTCTGCCATAGCAACAAGACACGCTTCCAAAAACGTGCGCCTACATCTCTTTCCCTGCCTTTTATATACTTACATTACATACCCTGAGGAGCAGTAATCTGAAATATGCCCAGGCCTGTCCAGGATATGCCCCTATTTGCGGGTATGCAGTGTATATGCCGTGAAGCACGCGCCATTGGCTGAAACTACTGGAAGAGGCAGAGTCTTTGACTCCGGGTGCGTGCTTTGGATCTCTGTGTGACTACAGATTGGACAAAAGGATGTTACCGATTGTTAAAAAAAGAAAAAAAAAGAAAATGTGGCATTTACATGGTCAATGATAAATGGTTGGCATTTATATAGCGCTTTTATCTATGTTTCTCATTCACTCATTAAGCTTGTCAGGAGCATTTGGGGGTTAGGTATCTTTGTCTTGCTCGGGGCTGGACTGAACTGGCAACTCTTTGACTGCCAGACGACAGCTCTTACCTCCTGAGCCGATGTCACCCCAAATATATCAAATACATATCAAATACAACCAGTAAAATAAAATTAGATTAGAGGAACGGAGTATACGAAAGAATAATATGCAAAATAGAATAAACCTATATAGTATAACGATAAAGTGTCTGTACATACAACAGCCCAGGGCATCCAGAGAGGATCCCAGCGTGTGGCCATGTAGATCTGGGGATGGTGGCTACAGGGGTGTGCACAACGGATGAAACCCGTAGAAGACAGGAGAGTTAGAATTGCGTATATAAAGTAACCACATCAATTATTCGAACAATTTCTGTTTGAAGTGATGCGAGAAAAAAATGTTTAGCCTACACGCGATAGCCTCGTTCTTCGCTTTCGGGAATAGGTAGACTAACTATGCTGAGACAATTTATGCATTTTGCATGGCAGCATAATGTCATGTTATATCTATAGGACTATTACAACACCCTGTTAGATTCTAGTCCTCGTTGCCCTTTGGTTTTTTTCCTTTAGATTTGTTTTCCCCGGCGTGTGGCATACATAGGGCATGTTGTAAAACATAAATACAAACTAGGCTATATTGCGTCACCTGGCGGGCGAAATTATAAGGAGGAGTTGTATTTGTTCCAAGACAGCGAACTTTAACTGGGTGAGGGAATCTTATTTGAAATAACCACTCGATGGCGCTCGTTCACTTCAAAACCCCTTATCTCGTAAAATTAGTCAGCGTCCTCTGTCGTTAGTCCTCGCAGGCCACAATACAACATTTTCCGCTGAAAGTTCATTGTAATATAGTTTGTCAGAGTATCCTACTAGGCGAGGTGAGGTGATGCAAAATATACATTTTATGAAGTTAGACAATTCTAACTCTAAAGTAACTGTATTAACGTAATAATTAATAATTAAATCTCCATTAGCCACTGAAATTCTAAAAAAACTAAACCTAAAGGCTATTTTTACAATCGTTTAACAGTCGACGTTAAGTCACAGTCATATGATTTTTGGATATTTAGTAAGTTTGTTTCTCCTTCAGTATACTTTTTAGTGGCACAATATTTTCATTCATATTCTCAAATGTTGTCCATTTCGCGTCCCGAGTCAATAGGCTAAAAACAAATAAGCTACGTCTCATTGCCGCATTGATCATTTTTATTAACTGTTTGTTTAGTTGCTTCCTCCAGAAAATGTTACTTAACCGGCTCTGCTTATATGAGTTCGAATAACATGGATATAACAGAGTGAGATCAGCTCGGCGCTCCGATCGGGAGGAGTGGTTTTCTCAGCCTCATAGCGCCCGGAAAGGCGTGGATTCTCCCTGAAAGAAGCGGTCGCTGAGTCGCTCTTGCCTGCAGTCGCTGAACACTGCTTCGGCACGTGCTCCGGGGAGGAGGAGCGCACCGAGCAGGCGCACACGGGCGGCTGGCACGCGGACAGATGTCGCCGGGCTCGCACCCTTCCACGGCTCCCGCTCTCGTTGGAATGATTGACAGGAGGACATTCGCCCAGCCAATCAGAAGCGAAGGAGATGTATTAGCATAAAGCAGCCTGCTGCCTTCGGTTTCTCTGCGTGCTGCTGCAAACCGCCTCGCGTGCCGAAACAGCTGTGCGCAGATTAGGACGTGCTGGTTTAAACGATTGAAGTTAGAAGTTAAGTTTACAAAATGAATATAGGCCTACCGTATGCAAATAAACATTTGTAAGTAAATACATTTCCATTTACATCATCCGTTTGATAACTATTTATTTAATGATAATTAGTTGAGTCTATGTAGCCTTTCTTTTATTGGAGAATGTATTCATATAAAATCAAAGTGGAAAATGCAGGCCTCATATTAATAGCCTAATAATAATAATAATAATAATAATAATAATAATAATCATAATCATAATCATAATTACAACAACATCTATTACAATGTTTTTAATGGCGGTCATAATAATAATAATAATAATAATAATAATAATAATAATAGTCATCATCATTATGTATGCAGTAATCAAAAATGTACTAATATGTCCTGGGGACAGTTATGTACTGACGCTAAAAGTGTAAATTCTTCCTTGAAATATGGAAAGGAATTGGTAGCACAGCCAACGCATTCCCCCAATTCCCCTTATCGCTTCACAGCCAGCCCGACCGCGCGCTCGCCGCTTTGTTGTTTGTCCCTCCAGGGCTGATTGAGCAGCGCGTGACTGACAGCCCGCGGGGGTGTTGTCCAATCAGCAGTCTGCCCCGCGCCCAATGGGTGAGTCCGCACGCCTATTGGCTGCAGCGAGTGTGGGAAAGAATGCAGAGAAGGTTTCACACGAACTCGCAGCTCGCAAGCCAGCTATAAATACCACCGGCGTGTGGCTACATGAGTTCAGACTTGCTAGACGTGGTATAGCCTTACGCACACTCGTGTACACATGACAGATCAGAGCGCATAGCGATTTAGCTGATCAAACCGACCTCTATCTTCTGCTGTCGTCATTGGGTCGCAGCCTAACATTCTCCTCGTTTTCAATGTTCTAAAGCATAGGGAATATCCGACCTCGCAACCGTTTTTTTTCCACGACACCCCCAAAAGGATATTACTTTTTACCTGTATTATTTTTGGAAATAATATAGTAACGATGCCAGCAGACACCATGGAGAAACCTACGGCATCCCCAATAGCAGGTGCCCCTGCTTGTGGAACTCACACTCCAGACAAACCAAAAAATGCCAGTGAGCACAGAAAGGTAACTATTATTTTTTTCTTAGCTTTTCAGAATGAGTTAACCTTGCTTATTTTAATAAACAAATCACTTCTCTGTGTTATTCTCGGGTGTCTAACTCGGATATTTTCTATCATTATTTGCAGTCTTCCAAACCCATCATGGAAAAACGTCGGCGAGCGAGGATCAACGAAAGTCTTGGGCAACTCAAAACGCTTATCCTAGACGCACTTAAAAAAGACGTAAGTGACTCCTCTCTGAAATGATGACTCGGGCTAATTTAATAAACATCAAACTGCTTAGATATTTTGGAGAATGGCTGACAACATAGTGCCGCATATTTATGTGATTTGGTTTCTTGTCTCTACAGAGTTCCAGACACTCGAAATTGGAGAAAGCTGATATTTTGGAGATGACAGTGAAACACCTGCGGAATCTCCAGCGCGTGCAGATGACTGGTGGGTGTTTTACCTCATCAGCATGCACTTTTGTCGGATTATGATCCTTTAATCGCCTGCCCCTTAGTTTCAGGGCAGTTTCACCGTGTAAATATTTCACATCCAATTGCAATTCATTAATAGGCCTATATGTTTAAATTAACCATTTAAACACACTACGTCACTGAGTATATTTTATTTTTCCCTGTAAGCCTTCTTTGCTTTAAATGGCATTCATTAATTATCTCCCTTTGCTTCAACAGCGCTGACAGCTGACACTGCGGTGCTCAGTAAATACCGCGCAGGATACAACGAGTGCATGAATGAGGTGACCCGGTTCTTGTCCAGTTGTGAAGGGGTGAACACGGAGGTCAGGACCCGCCTTCTTACGCACCTGTCGGGCTGCTTGGGGCAGATGATCGCCATGAACTACCCACAGCCGACCCCTGCGCAACAGGCTCAGCTCGCGCAGCCGCTGCACGTCCAGTTACCTTCGACCTTGCCCATTAATGGCGTCTCCATGCCTTGCAAACTGAGTCCCGCCGAGGCGGTCTCGCCGAAGGTCTACGGGGGATTCCAGCTGGTGCCCGCCACAGACGGACAGTTCGCCTTCCTCATCCCCAACCCGGCCTTCGCTTCTGCTACTACCCCCGTCATCCCCCTCTACGCAAACGCGAGTGTGCCAGTCACCGTCAACGCCAGCCCTGTCCATGCCAGCTCTGCGCCCGCAATGACCTCTCCAGTCCAGGGCATGACTTCGTTTCCCGGCGTTTCCCAGGCCGTCAGCCCGATGAGTGTCAGTGCTGGCTCAGAGAGCAGCGAGTCTGTCTGGCGACCTTGGTAGACTAACCGGGGAGAAATTACAGACTTAACAAAACGACACTTAACTTTTTCATTAAAATGGAAAATCAACTAAAACGTTCCGTTTAAAGGAACAGCGTTTCTCTTCTGATGGACTAGACCTATGTTTGAAGTTTTTGTTTTAATTTATTGGCTAATTCCAAAATTTGGGATCTTAGTGATAAATATGGTATTCATTGTTTTTGGAAAATTAAAAATGTTTATACTGAAGTTCTTTTTTTTCTGAGAAGATTTTGTTCTTTTTTTATATAAACTTGTCAATGATTGTTCCATGCCAAAGCTGTTTTACATTGTTAGTTTTACATGAAGTCTCCCAAGTGGGGAGTTTGGAATAAAGAAATCAAAGATATGAAATACACGACTGTTTCTTTTTCTGCATTCAATCTGGCAATAACGAACGAACCATTGTGTTTACGTGATTTTATGTACATTGAAAATAATTTGTGACAGTCTTTTTTATTTAACCTGTCTGATCAAAGTGGAGTGTAAATCTTGGCATTTTGATATTCCTTTGTATTTTCTTTTTAGTCTTAAAATGAAATTGATGCCAATGGGAAAATTTCATTGCATTTTAATTCGTGCCATAGCTAATGTAATACTGGACAAAACGCAATTATCAATCATGTGATTACAACTCTAAATGTAATGCCTCCTATAATAGTTATGTGTGGTATTTCACAACATTCCATTCAAACTGAAGTAAATAGCGTAAAGCCTTTTTTGCATGTATTGCCAGCCGGCTACAGGGTACAGAAAGCAAATAAATAGCCAGTCTTGCGAAAAATAGAGCAGCATTTCATCGCTTATTGGCGGGAAATTCAGATGTCTTTTCACGAATAATAATAGACTTCAGTGACAAAGGCGGGAGAATATTTTTTTTTCTTCCTTTTGCAAAAAGGTAATTAAAATATTGAAAAGGGGTCCCATCCTGTATGCAGCGGGATCTTTAAGAAGTCTTAAGCCCTATTCATGGGCCTGGGAAATTCGCTTTGGGGTTAATGTCACTAACAGATTGCCTCGCTGAAAGGAGAATATGGAAGGATCTTCGCTTCCTTTTGTGCCTCAATTGCTCAGTTCCACTAGGCATACCTGAATGCGCGGGAGGGTGCCTCTCCTATATGAATAGGGCGCATTTTCGCGCGTTTTAGCAGCTGTTTTCTGCCTTTACTCGGAATTCTTCAATTGATTAAAGAATATAACACCCAGAAAATAAAGGACATGAGTTATCGAAAGCATCTTGCCTAAAGTAATTGTTTATTGTTAACACACACACGCATTCAGCAGGTACAGCCTCTCCATTCGTCCATCTCATCAACTTTACTTTCGCCCTTTTCCCTGTGGTCGGATGTGAGCCTGACTTTCCATGTAGACTAGGGTCCGGGCCTCGGGGGTGGTATCCCCAGAACTGGACGCATTTCACAGTGCTTACAGCTGTAAATTTACGATACATGAAATAGCTTTAAAACGAGCAGGGTTCCAATAATCAAGTAGCACATGTCTAATGTTTGGAAGCATTCCGTCATGGACGGGTTTGAAATACCCAATCGCTTAGCATACCTTGCAGTATTCATCAATATAAGCCATTCGCCGATATAGCAGTCTCTTTTTAGATTGGCCTATTTTGTAAATTGGATTTCAAGTGGGGGAAAACCCGCTGTGTCTTAATAGTAGGCGTATAGGCCTTCATTGTATTTTTACATTGACTTCAGATATTATTGATGCTAGATCTCACATTGGAGTTCAAATAAATTCCACGACTCAAAATGCTTGATTCTTCAGTTCTTAAGATGATAAATACACGTTGCTAAAGTTAATTGAAGCAGAAGGTTAAACAAGAGTGTTCATTTGTATTGTCACGTCTGAACTGAACTCTGAATCTTTCGTAGGAACTGCGAGCCAACAATGTATAAAAGCCTGTATTTGCACGTATGCGTAACTGGAACGCTAGTTGGCAGTGTGTGGGGCTTTGCGGCTGTTCCCCGTGCCTGCGTGTCTGAGTTAATAGTTCAGAGATGCCTGTGCGGTGCTGAGGTCGTGAGAACCGAGCGAACTAGACTGCTCGCGGCCGGGCAGGGAGCCAATCATTAAATCCCCGCTGGCAGTCCGGGTCGCGCTTTGGCCGCACCGCCGCTCTCTGGAGGTGAGGCGGCGCACGCGCGCGGCCGCCGGGATCTGAGACCGAGTGAGTCTGCAGTAATTGCAGGAGCCTTTTCCTGGATTAAACATGCGCCCACACCCACCCGCCACAGAATTATACTGCGCTGCCCGTACTCTCCACGTTCCCTGAAATTGTATATGCAATGCGTACATTGCTGCTAGTGGCGCCTCTTTACGGGGTAATCCGAAAGAGGAACGATGCGGTTGTAAATCCTGTTTCACTTAAGCATGTTGCTATATCTAATCTACTAATCTATTTTTTTTTTCTAATCTGCTTTGCTTTATTGCCATTACACATCTATACATTTATTTAACGCACTGTATTTATAATATGAATCCAATCACAACTAGGGCTAATAATTTGTTGTCATACGAAATAATTAATATATAGTTCATTAGGCACTGGCCAAGCCCATTCTCGGAATTTTGAGATAGCTCCATAGATCTGGCATAATACCATGCTCTCATATAGCGAGTATTGGAAGCGTATAGACCGTAGCAAAACTAAACAAACACTTCGCTTGATCCTTCATTCGAAAATAATGCTAGGGATAATATCCGCAAATGACTAGATGACGCGATTCTCTTTATATTTTATACCCCACTACTATTTGTATTCTGCTAACCTTGGATGCACGGGAGGATGTTGCAAAATGTGGAAGCGAAATTGTCAAAAACTGTCATGAGTTAGGAGATCAGTGTCAATATAGCTCCAGTGTGACAATATTAAACTCTGGTGTTTTAGTGTTATGTGTTATGGGCTGGCTGGTTGAGAACAATTATTCCCAGCTATATTAATTATTCACAGCTGAGACCCGAGGGCATTTTCACCTTAAACATCCTGGACTTAAAAGCGGTCAGGTGAGCCCCTCCATTACAGAGAAAACTGACATTGATGTGGAGGGACAATATTAAAGTAAATATTTACTTTAATACACCTACTTATTCATGCAATTATTTAATCAGCCAGCAGTGTGGCAGCAGTGCAATGCATACACTCATGTAGATACGGGTCAGGAGCTTCAGTTAATGTTCACATCAACCATCAGAATGGGGAAAAAATGACTTTGACTGTGTTGGTGGCAGACAGGGTGGTTTGAGTATTGCAGACACTCCTATTTTCCTGGGATGAAGAAGAGTATCTCTGAATGTACAACGCATCATACCTCTAAGTGGATAGGCTACAGCAGTAGAAGTCTAAAAAATAAGTCTAATAAATACCTTCTCACAGTTGAGTGTATGTCTCTCAATTCCAGAGCAGGAGTTCTGATCTAGGATCATCTTAGCCCTTTAGCTCATTGTAGAGAAGGTAAGGGTATGGAGAATAGCGGTAAGTTGGTTTAATTTTTTTAGTCCAAGATCATGCTGTTATTCATGTCAACTAAGCGGAGGGTTTTCAACCATTTCTGATCTAGGGACCCCCACCCAGAAGGCATACAAGCGACCCCCAAAATAAGGTAAAAAGGGTTATATATATATATAAATGTTTTATATTTTGAAGTATTTCCCAAATCTATATAAATATAGTAATTTGTATATCATGTCTGGCCAGAGATCTTCAAGGTACCTTCACTGACCCCCTGTTGAGACCCAGGATTTAAACCCGTATTCCTGTGGGTGGGTGGAAGCAGAGCGGAGGGAGGGAGTGAGTGGAGACACGCGGAGGTGAAGCGGGGGTGTGTGCAGTCATGTTGGGGCGCGTCAGACCTCATCTCTGGGTGCCGAGCAGGGCACGCAGACGCTTGTCACTCGTCTGCGGGACATAATTCTCCCGCTTCCCCCGCGTTTCACTTTTCAGCGGGTCTCTGGTTACACAGCACGCGGGGCGCGTTCGGCTTAAGCTGCGCGAGTGGCACAGATTCTGTGAGCGCAAAGACCCCCCCCCCCCCCCCCCCCCCCCCCCCCCTTTCAGGTCAAAGGTTTCTCTTAAGTATTTATACACCCTGCTCCTGAGAACATTTTTGGGTTAAAAGTCAGTGAAATTCTGTCTGAGCATTCAGATGAAAGATCAGTTACATTTGGCTGAAAAGTCTTCTAGGATGCAGCCAGGCTATATTTGGGTAAAATCCACGCGATGTTCGGGTTAACCTATAGTCCAAAATCGCTTGTCTTAAAAGGGCATACACTTAATGCATTAAAAGGTAGCCACAACCTCCGCTTGTGCTAAGCTCAACACTGATGGCCAATAGCTGTTATACAAACGCTGATTTGCAGCCCATAGAATTTAGAAAATACTTATGTTCTTCAAGCCTTGCATTTTATCACACATGCTTATCTTTTGCGGATAATTAATCACTAGATCTTTCATACAGTCAGGACTAAAAACCATTTAAGATGCGCTCATAAATTCAGCAGGTAGTCTCCGCGATTTAGGACAGGCCTTTTCCCACAATGTAGTTTTTTTTTTTTTTTTTTTTTTTTTTTTTTAGCTGCTTAATTAAATAAATAATAATAAAAAATCGGTTATTTTTCATTTTATTTTTGGAGAGCAGTCCTGGGTGGGGTGGGGAGGGGAGGGGTATAAACTGAAATCATTTAGGCTTAAATCCGGGAGTCTCTAGGAATTTCCCGGAGATTTAGGCGGACTGTAGGGACCTGAAATAATTACAATGATATGCATTACGTAAATGCTTAGTATAGTGGCCTCTTCTTATTTTATTTTCAACGGTGATTCTAAAATTTTTGTGAACCCTGAAATGTTTTAACGCAAGGAAATATTATTTCCAGGTTTTATTTTTCTACTCTTCGTTAAACATGTTGGAATTGAAGCTCGGCTATGTTATCGTAAATATTTGAATATGTTTCGCACGCCAATAAAAAAACACCTACCTTTTAAAATAAGTTTGCTAATCGAACGAAAAGATAAGGCTACAGGGTTTAATTCATTTTAAAACGCGGGGCCAAAAATTGTTGGCCAATTAATAATTGACATATTAATCAAGCTAACAATATGAAAACAGTTAATGTAATTGTTTCGCGCAAACAATCTATCATCCACTTTACTGCGGTAGGTTCACGTGCCGCCAAAGAGGCGTGGACTGTGTTCTCACCGGAGACATCTCTACGATACATTAGAGGCAGATCCAAAACAAATTGAAACTGTTGCGATGTGGTTCATAATTTATTTATTTATTAATTTATTTATGCACGTGGTCCTCAAAGGGATTCAAAAAAACAAACATGAATTAACATTCTATTGTTAGGCACTCCTTGCACCATTTCAGCATGACAAAACGATCTAATTATGTTTGTTTTTAAATCTGTCCCTCCGTACATTGTCATACATATATTCAACAAGTCTTAAGTAGAGTAGAGAACAACCTTACTGCACATGTGTTTAACTCTGAAGCCTTGGAGTCCTTTTATTTTCCTTAAAAAATAAAAAAATAAAGTCGTTATCATCCCATACAACTGGGATGATTACAGCCTTAAAGTTAATTTAATGAACTAAATCATTTTTAAAAAATGTCGTTTCAGCCCCCCTGTAAATTCACGTCTGGGACATGCATTGGCTGTGTGGCTCGGATGAATGAACAATGTTTGCCTGTCTGTAGATATTAACCTTTTTGTAAATTAATCTCAACATTCATTGATGAAAATACCATCAGTGCATAGGTTTCTAATGTCCACTAATACACGTTTAAAAGTAAACACATTTTAAAACACCTTCTACCAATGCATTACTATGATAATAAAAAAAAAAAAAAAAATTAATTTAGCCCTTCAGTGTTATCCAATAGAAGTGAAATGTTGCACCCTGAGAGTTTCTCACAATGGCTTGTATATCATATTTGTGCATGAAGTAATAATTACCATAAGCAAAGAGCTTCTCAAGTTATTAAAAGGGTGGGGAAGGGTGTGACACGTAATGTGTTTTGTTTTTTTAAACACACTTTTATGTCTTGCTAAGGACAACAAATATGGGTTAATTTCTGCACAGACTGTGTTAAATAGTCTCCCTTTCTGACACATACATTGTATATCTGTAACACCAAAGTAGCATTTTTGATACTAAACTACTTTAACACAAAAGTAGTTATTCAAAGCGTGTTGTTGACATATTGTTGCCTGTAGTTCACTGCTGTGATTGTGGAGTTTGGGAGTCCTCCAATTCGGAATCCTCCAGTTGTGGGTTCTAGGTGTCATTGAGGGGGGGGTAGAGATGGGGGGGGGGGCGGAGGGGTGGATTAGGAGATTTTCCTTTATACAAATCCATGGATTTAACCGTGACCTCCCAGGATGTCTGAATGTTGAAGAGCTGATATCCGGCCATAAAAGGATTTTATTTGGCTTTGGGGGTTTAAGGTGGGGGGGCTAATCTTAATTTTCCTTCTTTCTAGTAGCTTGAATTGTATTATGTGATGTTTTCCAATAAAGCAGCCAAAATAGGATATTTATTTGTTTGTGTGTAATTATAGCTGCAAAAACACTAAGCTGAAAGTGAAAGAGTAGCCTTTTCTGTCACTGATAGTCTTGAAATTATCCATATCACAATTTATTGTGCTTTATATTGTAAACAAGTTATTCTACCCAGGGGGTTTAATGGCTGTCTCCAACTCTCTCTCGATATGCTCTTTGATGAGTGAATGTGGGATCATAGGAGGGCATACACCACGTCTTGTTTTGGCTTTGAGATTCTTTTGTTGTGAACACTTTGATGAACAGGAAGTGGAAATATTAGACTTTGCACGGAGGAGGAGGAGGAAAGGATGCAGGTGTCAATGAGTGATGATGTCATCGGACTGAATGCAGAATGAGTCGCATTGTTGTGTCTCAGATTCCAGCTGTGTACCAGTTCACCAGGAAATGTGTGTGGCTTCGGTCCCCACAAGAGTTTAAGGTTTAACATTTAACATTAAGTCAAAATGTGTGTATACAGTCAGTTTTATGTTTGAAAAGTATTGTTGTGTGTACGCTCGCGCGTGCGTGCGTGTGTATGGTGGTTGCCATTTGCACAGTAGTCAGTATTAAACCTGTTAAAACCATAAGTGCTACAGATATATTTTTTCATTATTAATTAGATAGTTATTAGTTTTGCACATATTGTAGAATTTGAAATAATATACACTCATATTATATAAATTGACTTTACCTGCTCCCCCCTGTAATTTCTATTAAATTGAATGGCCTGTATGTAAATGCATTAGAAGATGTCATTAAGAAATGTTCTGTAGAGGAGGAAAAACGGGTTTTGACGGAGCATGTGCTCGTGCCTAGCCCATGCAATTTGATAATTTTTTATTGTAATAAGATAAACAATAAAGTGAATGCAGAACATTTTGGTTTATTTCACACGTCAACTGAAGTGCCCTTAAACACTGGCAAACTAATCAGAATGTACTGCCCTAACAGAATTACCCAAGTGTGTCTGTGGCGATCTGCTGCTCTGTTGACTGCTCCACTCAGGCCAGGGGCGAGTGAGGTCACTGCTCCCCCAGCCGCGGCCCTGATGAGTCAGTCGCTGTCCTGCCACATGCCTGGGCTTGTCCCAGACAGACACCTGAGAGGAGCTGAGTCACAGCTGTGTGTGTGTCTGTGTGTGTGTGTGTGTGTGTGTGTGTGTGTGTATATGTCTGTGTCTCTGTGTGTGCGTGCATGTGTGTGTCTGTCTGTGTGTGTGTCTGTCTGTGTGTGTGTGTGTGTGTGTGTGTGTGCACGTGTGTCTGTCCGTCTGTCTGTGTGTGTGTGTGTGTGTGTGTGTGTGTGTGTGTGTGTGTATATGTCTGTGTCTCTGTGTGTGCGTGCATGTGTGTGTCTGTGTGTGTGTGTGTGTGTGTGTGTGTGTGTGTATGTCTGTGTCTCTGTGTGTGCATGCATGTGTGTGTCTGTCTGTCTGTCTGTGTGTGTGTGTGTGTGTATGTCTGTGTCTGTGTGTGTGTGTGTGTGTGTGTGTGTGTGTGCACATGTGTCTGTCCGTCTGTCTGTGTGTGTGTCTGGTTATGAGTGTGTATGTGTGTCTGGCTGTCTGTCTGTATCAGTGCATGCATGTGTGACTGCCTGCGTGTGCGTGTCTGTTTGTGTGTGTCTTACTGTGTCCTCGAGCAGAGTGAAGTCAAATACAGTACCCATGCCGACTTCACATTTAAGACACTGTCAACAAAAAATAAATCAAATCAGGTTTAAAAAAAGAAAGTAGTCAGTAGACCCTTAATTCGTTCAAGAAGGAGCGCAGGACCAGCTGTGTCAAGGACCGTCCAAAGCCTTTAATTAAGTGAGGGTCAAAGGGCAGACTGCATATCCATACTGGGTCCTGGGGCACGGATGCAGACGTGTGGCATAATGTCCCTGTGCAGGATGTCCTGGTGTCTGAGCCACGCCCGGGGGTGGGGGGGTGTTACAGGGACGCGGCGACAAACCTCTTTGCCAGATGTTTGATTATGAAAAGACTTCCATTTTGCTTTCAAGCTGGACACTCTTCCCACCTCCCCTCCCTTCTCCTCTCCTCCCCCCTCTTTAAAAAAAAGGACCAGCCTGTGTTGTTCCTTCCTCCCGTTTCCCTGCGTGTGGTTCTGGATTATAAAAACCTCCCGTCACTGACTGTAAAAGCCTCTCCTCCGTGAAGTCAAAACAGAGACCCCTCTCTCACCCTCGCGTCCTATTTTAATGCGACTGGAAGGAAAACTCTACCCCCCCACCCCCCCCTTTGTTTCTCATGTAAAATGCGTAGCAGTGTGTGCTCCACTTGATGGCTTTATTGGGCCGATTCTCATGCAAAGGCCCGGGGAGCGGGCAAGTGTGGGTGAGTGGAGCTCCTCTCCAAACACACCGGCTGGGTGAATGGCCAGGAGAGGAGAGCTTGTGCAGCTGGGCACACAGTCTTTCACCTCCGCCATTCATCTCCCGTCCACTGACTCCCCAGGGACAACAGAGGCAGCGGCCCGCACACCAGGGGGGATTCGGAGCGCACCTTAGCGCCACGTTAGGCAACCCGGGCGTAAGATCCTGTGATGACCGACTTGCAATGACCAGTTACCAGCGGTTTCAAAACGGCAGCTTGAGCCGGGCCAAACGATGTTACGTACGGAGCTGGTCTGAACTGGTCAACCGTCTACCGGCTGTTTCAAAAACTAGCTTGAGGTGTTTTTTCAGCAGGGATTAAGAAATAAAGTACCTCACGCTCACGACTGCTGTCTGTTCTGGCTCCACGGCGGTGGAACGAACTCCCCGTTGAGGTCAGAACTGTACAATCTCTCCCCACCTTCAAGCACAAACTGAAGACTCACCTCTTTAAGCAGCACCTCTCCCCAAATAATGTAATGTAATGTAAAGAAGGACACACTTCTCCTGCCTGCGAAATCAATTGTGTTACAATTCCTGATCTAAGCAATCGGGAGGCAGTGGAGGAATATAGGTTAGGGAAATGAGCTTATAACCTAAAGGGTGCAGGTGTTATTCCCTCTGGTATGAGACTGCTGTTCCACCCATGAGCAAACCTTAATTGCTTCAGTAAAATATATAAATATATAATATATAAACATATAAAAAGATATTATGCAAAGATGAGTTGCTCTGAATGGCAATAATATAATATAACTCCCATGGAATGAATAAGCTCGCAAAACAGATGTGTTAAAGACAAAGACAATGCATAACATGTCATTTTTTAACACACCAAGTTAAGGACAACATGTTGTGTGTTGTTTTCAACGCAGTCTGTGTTTGTAACACAAAAGTAGTAACTATGACACAAAATGTATTGAAAGCAACACAAAAGTAGTAACACAAAGCATGTGTTGGATATCGGGGGCAGAAATAGCCACCCTGTCCCCCCCCCCACTCCCCAGCCCCAATGCAGTTAGGCCCCCTTATCATCTCTGCTGACAATCACCAGAGGGGAACTCACTCCTGCCTTCCAGTAACACTCGTCTAGTTTAAACTTTAAAGAGGGTGATGAGAGGGGGTGGAATAATGAATGTGCGTGTGGAGATAAGACTAAGGCTAACACACACACACACACTCTCTTAGACACACGTGCTTGTGATGCACACAGACATGCTCTGACACATGCACACGTGTGCGCACACAAGTACGCACACATACCTGCACCTGCCTCCGGGGTTAGAGGTCGAGTGTGTCCCTGTGAGGCTGAGAAAAGCAAACAGGGGAAGTCTGGGTCTTCTCTCCCACAGCACTGCTAATGAAGAGCGTGAGACTGAGAGGAGACGGCCTTATTGCTGCACATTACATTATGAACCTCTCATCCACAGTGACGCACGCAACTGAAGCATTTTAATACGGTAACCATTCATACAGCTGGTTATGAATTCAGATGAGGTACCTCGCTCAACCTTGCAATGGCTGTGTCCAACCGGGAAATCGAACCAGCGACCTTTAGCTTACAAACCCAGTTCCATTATACTACACTGCCACCCTATCGTTGAGATCAGGAATTACAATGAAATTGCTTTTTCAGATAGGAAAAGCTGTTTGAAGTTTCTTTTTTACATGGCTTATTTTTTTGAAAATGAAAAGCAAACTATTTGATTAATTGAAGCTGCTGTTGAGGTATATTTTCCAAAATCATATGCCTGGGGCAGTATTATGAACAATAACTATTTATAATTTATATTAGTTATTCATTATATTACTCCTTTTAAAGCGATTGTCGTCATCATTAATGTAGGTGTGGACTAAACAGATACTTGTTTACATGGATGAGAGATGGTAAAGAGGGGCTGAATGGAGTTCCCCTGCCGCAGTGCAGAACAAGGCTCATCCTGTTTGCAGCAAGCAAACGTGTTTACACAGGTCAGTGATGATGTGACAAACCTTCAGTAAAGGAACCCTTAACCCTGACTGTGAATCAGTCCATTCACTGCTGCAGGGAGCCCACTCTCACCCCAAAAACAGGGGTCCTAAAAGAAACAATAAGTCACAGGTGTCTTCTCTGTTCGACATGGTTTTTAAGTGAGTTTGTTTTTGGGTGATGGCACCCTACTCCTGTGTACTTTCCCATACTGACTGAGGGGGAAAGGGGGGGGGAGCAGTGGGGGGACTGGGTAAATGTAGATGTAGAGTGAGTGGGGGGTGGGATAGGGCAGAGAAGTGGGTTGTTTTTTGGGGGATGGCACCCGACTCCTGTCTGAGGTGGGGTGGGTGGTGTGAAGAGTGAGCTGTTGGGGGGACGGGGGGGACGGGGGGGTTTGTAGGGGGGGTGGGGGTTGAGTGAGTTGGTTTTGTGCAGGGGGAGGGAGGTTAGTGGGTTGTTTTTTGTAGGGGGGGGTGGTTAGTGGGCTGGTTTTGGAGGCTGGCACCCTATTCTCCAGTGTGCTCTCCCACACTGACACTGTCATGTCTGGCCCGCTGTGCGATCAATACCCTTTGCTCCAGGTCCCACTGAATAAACCTCAGGAGGGAACCCTGCTATCGACCCTCAGCCTTCCTGTCCTGCAGGGACCCTTATTGTGTGCCATTGCCTTCTCTCAAGCTGCTCAATACTTGTGGATGTTTAGCCATTGACTGAGTTAATTTATCTTTTGTTTCCTTGTCAATCACGGTTACTCTTCGATCCCGTAACCCCCCCATTACTTCATCCTGATATTTCTCACAAAAGTCGATCCGACAGCTTTTTCTAAAGTACTGTGTCCATACCTACAGAAAATCCATGCAAACAACACATTTAGATTTACAGAGATTTATGTATGTGTGGCTCTTTGTAATTCTTTTTCATTTAATAATACATGACATATTAAATAATTTCTATATGCTATATGCAAAATTAGCACCAGACCTAAATTTGCCCCCCGGTCGGTAATGGTAGGATATGATATTGGACATAGGATGGCACTTTACTTACCATCACTGCCACAAAAATTTGGGCCAAATGTGGTTTTGGTTATTAGCATTGAGTGTATTCTATTTACTACGAAGATTTTTACATTGAAAACCGTAAATGACTCCACCGGATGACTCGATTCAGTAATTAACATATAAATGAGATTCACATACAAATGAGCCCAAATAAGTCCCTGATTAGAGACCCTGGCTCAGTTGTAACAGAACTTGTTTCATCTCCGTGGGATCCGCCTTCCCTCCTCCAGATCCTGATCTCACTCCCTCCTCCTGTGAGGACATTCACTTCACCCTGCTGTTCCCTCCTGGTCCTCTGCTGGATATTACTTCTCCCCTTTAGCGTCAGGCTTCAGATTTTCTAACTGAAATCTGAAATTCAAAAGATTTCGCTCTTTACAGTGTGAAACAATTTAATCGGAAAAGGGCTGGTGTTTGTGCAGTTTTGTTTTTTAACCCAACACAAAGACACCTGATTCTACTTACTATAAACTAGGGCAGCCTGTAGTGTAATGGTTAAGCTAACCCATAAAGTCGGTGGTTCGATCCCTGTTGTAGCCACGATAAGATCCACACAGCTCTTGAGCAAAGAGCCCTTAACTCCACAGTGCTCCAGGAGGGATTGTCTCCTGATTAGTCTAATCAACTGTGAGTCGCTTTGGATATAGCATCAGCCAAATAGCATGTAATGTAATGTAAGGTCTTGAAGACCACGATGACTTAATTAGTTGAATCAGGTGTCTTGCTGTGCTTGGCCAAAAGAAAAATGTGCACCCACATCAGTGCAAGATTAGGCACCAACGATTATAAGGATATAGGGCAGATTGGTCATGTCCTCGAATGTCTGGCTTGAATGGACAGACGTTAGGCTGAACAAAGTTGGATAGGGGTTCGTTTCCCCCCATTGATGGCCATATGAAGCTTTCTTTCCGAACAAGCTGCCTGGCCTGACCCTGTGTATCACATACAGTGTCTTTCCCTTTTGATGTACCTGTTACCCAGCATGCACGGCTGAGCACCCCTCCGAGACCTCACTCTTCCCCTACGGTCTCAAACCGCTCGGATGCAGGGAAGGTTTATTGTCCCTCTTTCTTTGTAGTGCGCTTTGTGTCATTCTGGAATGTGCTTCCTTGTCCTGGGCTATTTTTGGACCCTGCAACAGGCACAAGGTCTTCTAAGGATGACTGTATAATTAAGTTTTCCTAATATAAAAATGTACATTTCAATTTGATCCATTTTGACAGTGAGAAAATGGCAGTTCGAGCCGGTACCACCGCACTCAATGTTCCCTGCAGTGAGGCGCATGTTTTGGGGTGTGTAGTGTGGGGTCAGTTTTGATGGGGGTGAGACTCGGCCCCATCTTTAACCTTAAGAGGGGCCTCTCCAGCTCCTGGTCTTTGGGGGCACCCACACGGCTGTGGGGCGGGGAGTCCATGAGAATGAGCAGAAAGAGCAGTCTCCCCGACCGGTCATTGGGATTGTCCGGATTCACTTGTCAAAACGATCAGCTCACATGCCCACCCCGCCCAGCTCTGCTGATGTGTCACACCTCCGTGTGTTTTTTCGGGTGTGGTGCCAGCGGCGCTGGGAGGAAGCATCTGGTCATAAAGCACTTCTGTATCGCGTGTGCGCGCTGTCACCTCCCGCCGTTGCGTGTGAACGCTGTCGCCGGGGTACGGCGTGAGCCCTCTCTTTCAGCACGCCTCTGCAGAAGTGCGGGGCAGGTCAGTCCACAGGAAGCCTGTCTGCTGCAGCTAAAGGCTGCCCCTCTTTCTCCATGCCAGCACTGGCAGGCAGGCAGGCCCAAGGTCTGGACCCAGAGACGTACACTCTGCATCAGTGGGTTGCTAAAACACTCTATTCATTTATTGTCATTTTCAATGAGTAATGTGCTGTTGTATTACATCTGCAAATACAGTGCTTCTCTTACCATAAATAATATTTTAAACAGGTATGGTACTTTGATAGTATACTACCCTGCCATGGTAGTATGCAGGGGGGATGTTAAGCACTAGTAGGTGCAGGGTTAACATCACAATCTGTCCACACCCCCAACCACCCCAGTCCACAATCACTATCTCAAGTACTTAGACTAGCAGGTTGCATATGTAAGCTTCCTCATACAGCGATCAGCCACAACATTAAAACCACCTGGCAAATATTGTGTAGTCTGGCGGTGGACAGGGATTTGCATAGGCACTCTGACCTGCGGCTACACAGCCTCATATGCGGCAGGCTGCCATGCTTTTTGTGTCCTGACACCTTTCTATCAGAGCCAGCATGAACTTTTTCAGCAATTTGTGCACCAGTAGCTCTTCTGTGGGTTCAGACCAGACTCTGAACACTCTGAATACCAAGGAACTTGGTTTCAGCCAAGAGGAAGTCTGTCTGTTACAGCTGAAGGTTCCAGCACTGGGAGACAGGCTGAAGGCTAGGACCCAGCTCAGCCACCCAGAGACCTGTACACACAGCTGTTGTTAGGAAAAAAACAAAAAAAAACGATTTCCAGAGAACAATAGTTTTTCAATTAGATCTCTGTTGCATAGTGGCTAATGTGATTGACTAGGATCTGGAAGGTTGGTGGTTCAAGCCCCTGTGTGGCCACAATAAGATCAGTGCAGCTGTTGGGCCCTTGAGCAAGGCCCTTAACCCCACATTGCTCTAGGGGGGGATTTGTCCCCGCTTAGATTAATCAACTGTAAGTTGCCGGTGAAAAATGTGTCAACTAAATAACTAACAATAATAATAATTGTCTGATACAGCCCCATACAGGCTTCAACAACTATTAACAGTCTATTGACAGCTAATAACCTACAGAACCTACAGAACATGCTGAATGCGTCAGCAGTGAGCTACTGACATGGGAGATTTGCTTCATAGCTCCTGGAGTGTTGCATTAGACTATGTTTTAATGAACCATAGTATTGTGTTCAGCACAGTATGAAGCTGCAGAGAGATCAGATGTAATGGTCACCCGCATCCAGGAGGGAAGGGCTCCTTTCTCACAGGGCTTTCTCCAGGTGCGTGGCAGGCACTGTCCACGCCTCCGGTGCTGAATCAGCGATGGTGTGCGGCTGGCTGCAGTTTCCCGGGCCCGCTGGGGCACTCATGCATTCCTGCACTACAGTCAGTCGACTGTCGGTGTGACTGTAGGTATGACTATGTGTGACTGTCAGTGTGACTGTCGGTGTGACTATGTGTGACTGTCGGTCTGACTGTTGGTGTGACTGTAGGTACTACTCTGTGTGACTGTCAGTGTGACTGTCGGTGTGACTGTCGGTGTGACTGCAGGTATGACTATGTGTGACTGCAGGTATGACTATGTGTGACTGTCAGTGTGACTGTCGGTGTGACTATGTGTGACTGCAGGTATGACTATGTGTGACTGTCAGTGTGACTGTCGGTGTGACTATGTGTGACTGTCGGTCTGACTGTTGGTGTGACTGCAGGTATGACTATGTGTGACTGTCAGTGTGACTGCAGGTATGACTATGTGTGACTGTCAGTGTGACTGTCGGTGTGACTGCAGGTGTGACTGCAGGTGTGACTGTCGGTGTGGCTGCAGGTGTGACTGTCGGTCTGACTGTAGGTATGACTATGTGTGACTGTCGGTCTGACTGTAGGTATGAGGCGGCTGTCAGACATAAGTCATGTTGTTGAGTGGGTCCAGAGGCCAGGGCATTCCAGACAAACACTTCCTCCCTGGGCTCATTCCTCTTCCTCTGAGCGACGCCATTGGGCAGCAGATGGTATGACTCATCACTCACCACTCCACAAACCTGATTAGGCCAGTGAGTGATGCGTGGACCCACTGCTAATAACAGGCCCAATACGAACACTAACAGTGTGAAGTTCAGACATGTTATGACAGTGTACAATTTAGTTTAATTTACTTTAATTAAATTTAATAAATGTACTTTTATTAAATTTGCTCATGGACGACTGAAATATTTGATGTTGAAAGGCTTTTTCTGCTTTGCTGGACAGGGCAGTGTAGAGAGACAGGAGGAACAGGGAATGAGAGGGAGGGTTAGACAGCACATTACATTGTTGGCATTTGACAGACACTCTTATCCAGAGTGACGTATAGTTGATTAGACTAAGCAGGAGACAATCCTCCCCTGGAGCAATGCAGGGTTAAGGGCCTTGCTCAAGGGCCTAACGGCTGTGCGGATCATATTGTGGCTCTATACCGGGATTAGAACCACCTTGCGTGTCCCAGTCATTTACCTTAACCACTACGCTACAGACATGCAACGAATGATTCAAAACTGTCAATGTCAGTTTGCATTGAGCACGTTGGTAGTGCTCCGCAGGCTACGCTACAAGAGACCCTCACCGAAGTAATTTAACACCAAACACTGCATTTTATTGATGTTTTAACCGTGAAGTAACTCGACATGTGCCTCAGTCAAGTGTGTTCTGGGTCAAAATTCCTGCAGTGCAATGTGGGGAACTCCATTAGCATACTGCTCAGAGCGGTGAGTGTGTGTGACAGCTTTCACTGAGATCTAAGCGTAGAATTGCATTAAGTTTTTACAACTCACTAGCTCCATTCTCACATTTCAAATGGAATGCGCGCAGCGTCACACAAATACGTGCGTCTATAAAAGACGGGAATCCTGGCATCGCAGTGGCCTTACGTGACGGAATTCCAGGGGGGGGAACCTTTCTACACAAAGCGTCACAGGAATTTGGGTGTTAGCCGTGGGAATACGCAATTCATCAATCGTCCACAATCAGTTTTCATTATCATTCCATTCCAAATGATCCCAACTTGAAAGAAGAGAAGGAATATGAGTCATCCAAGTAATTGCAATTGTAATGGTAATGAGTAATTCTAATTATAAAATGAATACAAATAAAGAAAAATTTTACATATTTCACAGCTGTGTCTAAAAATCTAATCTTGAAATTGGCCAGCTTTTTCTTTTTTTCAAAATTACATAGCATATGTTTGAGTACATATGCGAAAATAAAAAGTGGCATTTGAGTGTTTGCTCCTTTTATTATACGTGCACTTGTTAAAGGAATTGTTTAATAAGATGCAGAGTTCATTTTACATATCACAAAACAGATTGACAATTTCCCCTTTTTCTAAAGAGTGGAGAAAAAGCACCATAATGCCCGTATTAACGTTGGAGCAGGTGGTAAAAAACCTTTTGTAAATCCCTAAGTGATTAATTCCCCCGCTTTACATGGTGGCTTTTCTGGTTCTGTTTTGAGTTTTTGTGCTTGGGCTTCTGAAACTTTATAAAAAGTTTATTTTACCATGAAATGAGTGGGCAGGAATAAATGGCCATCTTTGGGGGATTGTCAGGCGAGGGGGGGGGGAAGCTATTGGGGGTCCGCAGACCGGGCAGGTTGGGACCATATGTCATCATTCCAGGCCATTGTGTGGGCGGGTCTCTCTGGCAACCACATCAGCCAGAGCCATTGTGCTCCAGGGCTCAATAGCCCATATATTCATTGCTGGGCTATTGCAGGCCCTGAAACAGAAACAAATTGATACATACAAGCTCCAGCCCCATTTGGGCTCGCATGACACATTTCAAAAGAACAAAAAAGAACATTTTAGCCTGTTGAAAATCTTGAGAAAAGATTGGTTGCCATGGGGATAAAGCAGTGGGCTCGACATGGCCCATTAAACTCCAATCAGATGTAAATTTGGGCAGCCCCCCCTGCTCACGAGCCGGGATCCCCCTCACACCGCAGACACACATTAAACAGTCTGTTCGCCGATTCACATGTCATTTTAATGGCGTTTTATTGGTTTCCTCTTTGTTTAAATGAACAGAATTACAAAACTTCACTGATTTATAATATCGGAGCTCTTAAGAAGGATGTCTGTCATACCATCATTTTTCACTCCAATTAAACTGACAGAGGAGAAATGCCATTTAAATCACTTCCGCTGTTTCAAAGTTGATTAATTGGGATCATATTTCAGATCAATTGATACAAACATTATTATAGCATATTACTTCCCCCATCAAATCCAAATATACATCAAATCCAAAATTGCCTACTGTATACTTCAATGTGTTTGTATTTGATCTGTTTACTTAAAAGTATGGAATTATTTTAAACAATAACATCAAGATTCCAGTACTGGGAAATTGTACAAAAACACTTATGTAAAATGGATATCTTGGCATTTTGATTGGACATTAGTTTCCATTGTTTTGCAGAGTGCATGACGTGCCTGTCTGCGTGGACCAGTTGTTGGTCTGAGCAGAACCGAACAGTGCCAGTCCCGCCACACAGTGGAGTCGGCCGTAAATTATCGTCCGTTTTTCTTTTTTTTTTTTCCCTCACGGCGTTTCTCACGCACGAGCCGTCAGCTGTGCCTCAAATGACCGTCTGCATTCCGCCCGGAGTCTCCAATTAGAGACACGTGGGCCGCCTCTCGCTCCTGGTCACTGCGCCCCAAGCCAGCGCCCCCCAAGTCTGCGCCGAGGTGAACGTTTCACTCTCCTCACCGTTTGTTGAAAAGTGAACGAAAGACCGGAATCTGGAGGATGGAAAACACGGATCGGGGCCGTTTTTTGCTGTCGCTGGGCAGCCCGATTCTTCAGCACAGGAAGCGATGGACCCCACCTCCCCCCCCCCCGTGACCAGGCAGTGAAAATATTTTGCTTCTCTCCGGAGTAAAAGCGCTATATAAGTGCAGCCTGACGAGCCTGTGTTTGTCTTGGGCTCTTGCACTGTCTCCTGTTATTATAATACTCGGCTCCATTATGCTTCCAGCGAACGTTCCCACGTAAAAAGCAACAGGTCACCGAGACCGGAGCGCGTTTACGCCACAGAACGCTATCTGGTCTGTGGCTGCTTTCAGGGCCTTTTCACCCCCAGAGCTGTGAAGTCTTTGATAGGGTTAAAGAGGATCTCACCGTCGCCCCCAAGGGGAGAGACCTCACGGCGAGGGACGTGGATTTGGCAGCATTCAGCGTTGCTGATAATAACATATGATTTCAGCTCCCATCACCTCGGGGAAAACTCCGCCGCTTGGATAATCCTGAAGCCAGTAGGGCACCATTCTTGCATTGTTTCACTGGAAGTCCCACTTCAAAGCCTGCCCCAGCATCAAAAGCACACTGTCCCCTATAGAGCGTTTACAGTGATGACGTCTTTTTGGAGGCCAACCTGAAACTTTCTTCCACCATGCCCCCCCCCCCATCAATAAGGTCTGTGGCTAACATAAGAGAGAGAGTTTCAAATTTTTTCTCTGTGACAAATCACACCTATTAGTACCTCGGGCGTGAATTTCGAAGCCGTTATGCGCTTTAGAAAACGAACGGGATAGGGGAAACGGTTGTTGTGTGCAGGTGGGCAAGCATGAAACGTGACCCTCCACAATGCCCTGGCGGCTGAAAAGACAACAGACAGAGCCGCAGGGTGTTGTCCTGTGCAGGCTCTGTTTTGGTTGGAGGCAGATACCGAACCAGGACTCTGCTGGTTTTGGCCGTGGCCGGCGGACTCTGCAGGGAGTCCCGTAACTGGCTGCGGCGTCTCCCAGAACGGGAGGGATTTCGGACCGTCCGTGTCTCACCGTGGGGCAGAAACTCTTTCTAGACAAACGCGGTGCCCACAGACTGCCTGCTCAAGAAGAGGACAATCAGGAGTGTTTGGCAGTTGCTTGCCAGCCCGCTTTCAAACTGACAAAGTCGCTCCAATTAGCACATTCCAGAAAATAGGAGAACATTTTTCAAGACAATTTTGTTTCACCTCATTATTAAATTTTAGTTCAGTTTTAACTTAAATTCACATACTTCAAGTACTGATGGTGAAATTCTGGCCATCTTTGCTCATGACTGCATGATGGCCCCTGTTAGATTTGGACCACTGATCAGTAATATGGTGGAATGACTATGGTGGTTGCTTTTTATGGCTTTCTTACCTATATCGCCTGTGCTTGCATATGGTGCAGTGGGTAATCTGCTACTGAGGAAACCACTTCATGGCAGTTTACATGTTTATGTTCTTCTCTTCTCAAATTTTTTATGAACGTTTTTTTTTTTTGTTTGTTTTGTGTGACTGTACCTCAGCAACATCGTAAATGAGGGCCCCAAACTCTATGTGCCACTGAGCATGTTAAAGAAAACACTAAAGGTTACACTGTGACAATTTCTGTTTCTACCACACATGTGGTTGCATGCAATTTGTGTGTGACCAAAGGTTTTATTATTATTACATTATTATTTTCATTACACATATTTTTATTATTACAGCAAGGGGGGGACAGGATAAACGACACATTACAAAAATAAAAAGACATAAAAGGGAAATCAATTAAAGCCATGAAAACAAAGACGAGAAAAATAAAACTATAACACCCTCCCTCCCTCCCTCCCTCTCTCTCTCTCTCTCACTCTCTCTCCCTCTCTCCTGCTCCCACCCCCCTCCCCCCTGACGCCCCCCATCCTGAAAACCCCCAAGGGAGGCCACACTCTTCCAAGACAGAACAACAATCCTCTTAACTCAGCAGCAGTATAATTTAGCAACCTGACCTTTTCCCCGTGAACACAAGCAGTAGACCACTTTGTACGCACCGTATCCGAAACGGAAAGAGTCCGTTGGCAATTTACATTTATTTGACATTTTTGTCATTTGGCACACGCTTTTAATCCAAAGCGACTTTCAAGTGCATAGGTTCCACAGGTTAAAGCATCAAATCCATAACTAGTAAAACAGCTGTTCTAAACAAAACAAAAAGACAATAGTCATCGTGAGTGCATTTTTTTTGGGGGAGGTTAGGGTTAGGGTTAGACAGACGCATATCAGAAAGGCGTGGGTTTGAGGGGTAAGGTATAGTCTGAAAAGGTATGTTTGCAGTCTGCAACGGCACAGTGATCACCGCAGACGTTGCAGGCAGCAGTCACACGTGCGGGTCCACCTGTGGCTAAACTTCAGCGCCCCCCGGAGACCCCCCGGGGCTCGGGGGGGGGGGGGGGGGGGGGCGTGGGGAATACTAATCCCAGGGCGGAATGAGCGATTCAGGCCCAGCGCCTCCGCTGACACCCGTTCTCACCCGCCATTGTTGCGACTGGTCCGCAGGCTGGAAGAGGAGTTAAACCCGCGTTAGTAAATCACGGCCCCGTTTCAGCGGGTGACATGCCGCGCACAGCTGTGTGACAGCCAGGACGGGGTCTCTTTGATGAAGGGCCCTCCAGTGTCAGCGTCTGCGAGGCCCCCACCCCGGCCCTTCATGCTTAAACTGTGCTTGGCAGGCTGCTCGTATGAACGCATTTAACGGCCACATTTGCACAAAGGCACTCACATATTGTACAATTTAAGGAGCCCCCCAATAAAATGGACTTAGCCAATAAATACATAATCCCATGTGCTGTTTTTTTTTGTTGCCATTTCATTAATTCTTTCCAGTACCTTCGCAAGCCCATCACAAATAAGACTACAAATCCCAGTGTCTCCACTCATAAGCAGTATTCTAAGTACTTTTGTCTTATTTTTCATTGTTATTTTTCATTGTTAACCTACATTTTACCAGAAAGCTCATTGAAATTAAGCTTTCTTCTTCAAGGGAGACTTGGCCATCATCAAAATACACTGCGTTTCAAATACACATCAGCAAAATAAAACAGAGAAAAAAACTCTTCTTTATTAGTCAATTATTCAAGCCTGCACACATAGCATCCTACAACGCAAAACAATTACACTTTAACACAATAGTTTTAAAGATCCCAACCAGGGATATAAGTGCCTCCAATTCATTATTTTTCCAATTTCAGATATTCCAAGGATGCATAATAAAAGGCCTGCCATTCCGTAGAAAAAACAACGGTGGGTGAGATACCGCATTGACAAACAGGTGTGTGCATGTACAATATGTCATCACAATCAACGGCAGGCAAAATGAGCTTGAACAAGGTTTTCCAGAAGTAAAAACCATTTCAATTTCACTTCAGAATAATTGTTTGTGATTATCAACATGTTCCTTGAAGGATGACTTGTCATGAAACCATTTGTCCAAGAATTTGTTGATGACACATTTTCAATTACTGAATGTAATTAAAGTAAAAATTCTGACATTAGTTTGACGAGTTTAATTAAAACCTTTCATTTGGCCTTGAACAGTCTGTTCCTGAGAACGAGCTGTGCAGTGTTTTCACCATCATACAGGACTTGCAAATTCTCAATTTGCACATTTTTGCATCGCTCATTAATGCAGAACCCAGTGTGAACCCTTGGGAAGCAGCAATCTCAATAAACCTTTATTGGTGGCCCTCTGCGTTAAAAAAAAACAATACGATCTGTCTGTAAGATAGTTCCTTTACTTTTATTTTCGGTAAATAAAGATATCAATGCAGGCAGCTGTGTCTGAATGCACAATGATCTAATTGAATAAAAGCTCAGAATTGAATGAACTCCTGGCAGAAATGTGTGTACTGGAACAGACTCTATAAAGAGCCATGGTCTCTCATGGGATATGGGGTACATATTGGGTTATACTGTAGTACTTTACATTCCCTAGTGTGCAGCATATTGTGCACAAACAGAAACATGGTTCAGAACTTTCAGATCAGGCTTGTATTGTGCAATTAGCTTTAATGCGTTTAAGTTGCTACTGGCGAGAGTAACTTGGTTTGGTAAACAATCAGATGAAGGTAACATTCAAAAGGCAGAAATTGAGGCGACACACTGAATTATTACAACATATTTATTATCAATAAAATGTACAAATGTGTGAAATAAGTATTTTAGTTGGTTGCATTTTTTGAATATACATATTTATACATTTAAACCTCAAATTTGTGTGAGAGGCAGTGAGTCACCAGCCTTTAATCGTGTGAGTAAACACACGCGGCAGTCAGGGCCACTGGTTGCTGGTTGTGCTGTGGAGAGACTGGCTGAGACAGCAGGTTGGGTGTCCCTACGGACCCAACATCTGTCAACGGCAGCGATGTGGAAGAAATTAAACACGGCCTCACGTCCTCCAGCCCTGACTGACAGGTCATTCCGGTCAGCGTCCCTCCTCACATCAAATGGGGGAAAAAGAAATCCCATTTTTGTATCATTGCGAAATATAATTGTCCATCTGGTAGCGGAGTGAAAGTAACAAGGCCCTTAAGAGCAAGAAGGGGTACAAAAAGAAGAGGAGGCTCCAAGGGCCATCGGCTCCAATTATTCAGAGATTATCCCTTTCACAATCTCCTGATCTCTAAATGAATAAAGTTTTGGGGCACATTACTGACAGATGGGTGCACCTCTATAGGGGCCGGAGGCAGATCAGCACCGTGGTCAATGGTGTCAATCTCGGGCTGACCTCTGGGGTTAGTGAGGTGATATTATGTAGTGACAGCGAGGAGGTGTCCATCTTAGTCTCTCTTAAATGGCAACCCCGTAAACGGAGAGGGCAATCGCATCAGACTGTTTCCTTTCTCGTGCTCTCTCGCTCTTTATTTTAACGCACAATCCAGTCGTCCTGAAATGAGAGTCAAATGACTGCTAGGATAAAGGACAGAACACAAAAGTCACCGGGCCAAGCTTGAGCCACTGCCATTCCACACACACACACTGACTCACACACACACACACACACACACAGACACACAGACACACACTGACACACACACCCCTCCAGCTCAGGTTAGACTCACAGACAGAGCTCCTGAACAGACACAGACATCTACCTACATCAACAACTGCAACAACAAACTGGACACAGTCTGCAGTCTCATAAAACTCCAGACAGGCACGTTTCAACCAGGTGAATGAATAAAATTAAGGGTGTACTTCTGTGTTTGCTAAAGCATAGCCTGCCGCTGGGGTTACAGCTCAAGCACAGCGGTGAGTTTCAGGCCCTGGCCTGAGGATGTTTCAGTGTTTCTCTTGGTTGAAGCCTCATAACAGTGACACTTTTGAGGACAACACATGCGTACACTTTCCATTTAAGTACAGAAATGGAATGTTCGACTGCAAGTTGCATCAGGAATTCCTTCATGATAGGACAATTTTTAAACAGTGATTTCCCCCCCCAATGTTTAGAAATATTTATGTTGCACTTTCTGATGGTTGCCCACAGAACAGATAGCTTTGATTAGGTCCCCGAGGCGAAACCACTAAAGAACCGCAGCTCTAAAATACAGGCCAACCCTTGTTTTCCAACATACCAGACTCCAAAGACGTTTGTACGGTAATTCAGGTATTTTATTCAACGTGCTCTCCAGCGGGACGCCGAGTGTGAAGAGGGGCACGAGGCACAGACCGTGTGTCGGGTCCCACTGGTGAGCCCCACCAAATCCCTGTTTCCAGCCCTTGTGACCGGTGCCCTCAGATCTTTCAACAAGTGTTACCAAGGCTTCCCGTTTTTATCATGAAAATGCGTCTGGGATTCTCATGCGATCACACAATGCCCAAACAAGCGGGTATGTCTAATTCAATTAAGTACACAGGGCTGTGCCAAGTGGTCCCAGGCCAGCCAGTGTGACAGTGATAATGAGACGGCTCTTTGAGGGAGGGGGTTCTCCGATTCTTGGCTCTTTACAACTCCCGGCACTCAGGAAGAGAAAGGCTTTGATATGCTGAAAATAACCAGGCAACATTCAGTCCGGCCCTTTTTAAATGGCATTTTTCACATTCCTATACAACTGTACAAATGGACTTGGAGAGGGAAACAAACAGGCATTATGCTGGTGAAATCCTGGCTGACTCCACGGATCCATTCATTCCACACAAAGGCCCATCGCTCTGCACAGAGAGGAAAGGGACACTTCTTTACATGGGACGCGATAAATACAGTAACTTGGAAGACAAGAATGGTGTGATCTACTGTTCAAACAGCACCCTGCACTCAGATGTATTTGGAGGTTCATCTATCTATCCATCTTTGTATCTATGCATCTCTGAATCTATGCATCATATATCTATGCATCTCAATCTGTTGATCCATCTATCCATCTACTCATCTATCTATCGATCTAGATATAGTTACCCTGGTGAGTTTGTACATATTGCGCATTAAAATGTTAATGTGAAGTGCTGTACATTTGTTTTGTGGAATTGTCATCTTTATGAAAATGAGGACTTCCCTTTTTATATAATGAGAATCATATTTATATTTGTATTGCATCCATTTAACCAAGGAGCATATGTGTATCACTTCAGCCCAAAGTTCTTTAAAATTTGTCTATACTTAAAAATATGTTCTGATATTAAAGAAAGTGTAGGAAATATAATTTTTTGTCTTATCATTTAGTTCAAATGTGACAGACCGGTTTTTTAGCCATCAATATTAAAAATAGGCAAGTACAATTACAACTTGTTTAATTTAAACCTAATTTTCATTATATTCCCCGGAAAAACCAAGCAAGCGCGATGACTTTCTTTCCCAGAAGTTCTTGTTTAGTCTGAAACACTATTTCTGGCAAACTTTGCAGAGTTTGGTGAAGGAACTACTTAAAATGAACATCATGACTGAAGAATGGAGAGAATCAGTGAATGTATGAAATAAGAGAAGAGGAAAACAACCATGCCAGACAGGAGCAGACAGACAAATCTAAAGGATATCACACATTCTCACATTTTCAATACTTCTAACTTTAGCTATTTAACATCTCAGATCTGAAAAGCCTATAGTTTCAGTGAAACGCATAGAAAGGACACCCACTGATTCTTAGAACAGAGATTCCCAACGTTCACAAAAAAAAGCCTCTTAAACATTTGACTTTCTCACAGAAACAGCTTGCTAAATGGCATTTCTGTAATGGACTCCAGCTAGGGTTCATATGTGTTGTATACCCACATTGCACAAAGTTGTGTCAATACCATTACCATGACAATGCCCAGAGAGAAAGGACAGAAAAGGTTTTTTTGAATAAAAAAAATCCAAAACTATAGAATTCTTTGTTTTCACGGGAGAGGGGGGAAAAAAGATGAAATCAAAGACATTGATGGCCATTTTTTTCTACCCAAAAGTGGCGAATGAATGTCTTATTTACATGCCAATGGGCCGGGACTGGGTTTTAAAGGATGGGAAAGCCGGGCCCTCTGTTGTGGAGGGTGCTGGTAGCGGGGGCCGCGGGGGCCGGGGAGGAGAGCGGGGCCGCCCTGCCAGGCTGCGGTTAACAAGCCACTGGCTGAATTAGAGAAAGGCAATGAGTTTTTAATTGGTGACACATTATATTTATCAACCTGACAGCGGAGTCCTGCACTATGGCCCCTCTGGTTTTGTGCCCCGGTGCACGTTACTTCCCCCTTGGTGCCCCGTGCGCTACCCCCACGCATCACCCCCCCCCCCCCCCCCCCGGCGGGGTATCCTGCGTGTGAAAAAAAAGGAATAAAAACATAATAATCAAGCATCAAACTGAATGATAACATTGAATTATTCATAAGAGAGGAGGAGGTGGTGGTGGTGGTGGTGGGGGGGTGTCCTTAAAGTGCTGGATAAATCAAGCCCCCCCCCCCCCCCCCCCCTCCCTGCTGCCCCCTCCCCATTTAACAAAGGCTGGCCTTTGTTCTGCGCCAGATCACTGCAAGCCTGCAAGACAGTTTAAATGCTCTCATAAAGGAAGAGCCCTTTCAGGCCCGTTTAGCCAACCTGACAGAGCTCTGGTGCATGTAAGGAAAAGTTATTAACAAGTGTTTAATATTTGTATGGGGAGCTTAGTCATTCTTCCCGCACGGTGTCGGATCAATGGCACTGCGATATGAGGTTGTTCTTTTATAAAGCCAGGGTCCTGGTTATTCGGCATGAATTTCAATGAATCATAATGTTTCTTTTTAATAATTATTCATTTTGCTTTCATTTTCATTTGGTTGCATTGGTAAATATCCATGATTTGAGTTATTTATATCTCTTATATAGATATCCAAGGGCACACATTCACTTTCTTTAATGATTTTTTGCAGAATTATAAAAATTTATGAAATCCTATTTATGACCTTTTTTATTTTTTATAAATTAGAAAAGTCACATGAGACAGTGTTGACTCATTTCAAGATTTGCCAAGAGAGGAAGATTATTTCGCTTGAGAGACAAAAAGTGATTGTAAACAAGTTAATATTTTCTTCCTGAGAGAACAAAAATATCTTAACCCTCATTGCAAGACAAACACTTCTGAAGATTGCAGGGCATCCATCCAAGTATTTGCGCATTTCAACTGATGAAATGAAAAAAGGTTTTCCAACTGAACACAACGAATAACCACAAATCTTCCACTGCCACAAGTTGAAGCGGAAGAAACATAAGGTTTTAAATAAGAAGAAACATTGCACTGCTTAAATTAAGCATACTGTGTTTGTGGTGAAGCAACAGTGTGTGGGACCTCGAACATTTTAAACTGCCAGATTAACGCGGGGTGAGGGGGTTAGACAGAGGAGGGAAGACAAAGGGGGCAAGAAAAGAAGACCTAATGAAATATTTAAGATTTTGAGTAAAAGAAAGCTTGGGAGAGGAAACAAAGAGTTTATAGAGGCTTGCCTCTGAGCTGGGCTGGGTGCGATGGTGGTCGGGTCCAGAAGCAGAACACGCAGGGCCTGGCCCATATTGAGCAGGGCCCTCCAGGCCTTGGACCCAGCTGTGTCCCCTACACTCCCTACTGAGCCACCAGTGCCCTTCCATTGTGTGGTCTCGTGAATGGCTCCGAGCAGCCATTTTACACAGGGCCCATTCACTTAAAGCAGCCCCACCCACACTCTCCCTGTTAGCGTTCCCTCTGTTTAAATACACGCCTTTCTAGCTTTTCCTCACGGCTGCCATTTTAGTGCTTGTCATTGTAACTTGTAAGGGTGCCAGTGTCTGTGTTCTTGGTAGGCTAATGCTCTCACACACATGAGTGGGCCAACAAATATTTCCAATTAAGTAGTCCGCTAAATAATCTGCATACTTCACAGAATACATCAACTTTAAGTGAAAAGTTATTTCATTACTTAAATTGCGTGAGAAGTGAGATAGAAGGAAGGTGAGAAAGAATATTATCATAAAATGTGCTCTCTATCAATATAACAGAAAATCTCCGTATCCAATTATGCAAGTCCAGAAACCTTTATTGTGCTAATCAACCATTTGACAGCATCTAGTTAGTGACAGAGATGGGAAAGTCAGGTTCAGAAAGTAAAAGTCGTCCCCTGTATTTTGTTCTGATCGCCTGGATTTGCTAATGCATACTCCTTCAGCCAGGAGATAAAACGAATCAGTGAAATCAGCTGGCTGAGTTCATGGGTGGAAGAAATGCATGGCAGGACTTTTCCTTTTTGACCCTTGTACTTTCCACCTCTGGTTAGTGACAACTGGATCGCTAGTCTGCCCAATTGATTCAGTAGCTAATCAATCACAAGACACGGTTGTCTGCTTTCTGTATGTTCCATTGTGTATTTGAAGTAGCTTTGTGTGTTGCTTTCAGTTAATAGTGTTGAAAGAACCAGGTGCACCAAGTTAAACAGACTAAGTGGTCTGTTAAATTTGTCTTTGGTTGTGATTACTTCTTTTATAGCATTGAGGATCCATGTTCTCCGAGATTTAAGGGGACTGAAAATATTCTCCATTTGTCAGTACGATGGATCAAATCAGTATGTTTTCACTACTGCATGCTCCTTATAGACCTGAACTGTGAATAAGAACACATTACTCCCCAGTGCATGTGTATAAAATGGCATCACCTTGCAGATAATCTAGCAGATAACAAAATTTCCCTGTCAGCAGTGGTTTTTGACCTTTTGATTAGACATAAAAATGAGGTCTGCTAGAAGTTAGTTAACACTAGTGCTATTGATTCCTTCAAACATCTCAACTTATTCAACAACTGTTGTATGTTAAATATGTAAGCTATAATCTTGTCCTTTTACTGTATATACGGCAGTTCTGGTGGATATAAATTAGCATGGCAGTGAAGATTGTGGTGACTGTTGCCAAGATGCTTTCACTTTTTCACATTCCAGCCCTGTGCTATTCGAGAGTCTGAGGCCACTTCTATTATTGAGAGTTGCTTTTAGCCTACCTTGTTTCACATGTTACAGATCCCTTATTTGTACATTTAATATAACACTGATGACATTTTAAGAGAAGGTATAGTTTATCTATGCTGCCATTACACCAGCACTATGACAGACATGCAGCTACAGAAAAAAATCAGAATACAGAATGAATCAAATTTACTAAGTTACAATTTCTAGTTATCTCCACCACATAATGAAGTTCTGAATTCAAAAATCTTACTGTACATGTTTCACAAAAAATGATTAGTACATATTTTGTGCCATACAGACCGCAAAAAATTATGTTGCTGTCCATTGCTATTGTCATTTTGGTTGCCGTGGTGACATCTCACAAGATGCCCGCCTCTGGTTACAATGACTGGCGACATGCCAGGATCCATTTGCAACACTTGTGGTAACTACATATGTAGTGGCAAGACCATTAGGGCTATTACACTGAGTCTAACTAATATAATTGATTATAATATAAAGAAAACACATTGATTAGTCTTTCTGACCATTAAAGAATCCGATCACCTCTGCAAAATACTTATTAATGAAGAGTGTTGTTGAGCTCTTTAGTGAAATAATTAGATTAATACAAGAGAAACCATTTAGCAGCTGTGCTAATGCGCTGCACTGTAATTCACCGATCCCAGGGCCATCCAGAAGTGGCTCCCAATTTTACCCACAAAACCCAGTCATAATACTGGCTGCACTGGCCCTTTTGTGTCGCCCCCTTGTACAAATGAGCTCTCTCAGACTGGGCGTGTTGGCTAATGAAGGCTATTAAAGCCGTTTCATGGAAACATGTGGAGCGGTCTGGAGGCGGTCCAGCGAGGGCCCACGGTCAGAGCCTGGATTTTCACCGCTCCGCTGTAATTAGCGGGAAGTTTAGGTTCAGGGGGGAAAGCACAGTTTAGTTTGGCCTCGTCTCTCCAATGAAGGGAATATAGAGCACCGCAGAAAGAAAAAAAAAAACACCAATTACTTCCAAACATTTTGATTTCTGCGTTCTTTCGAGTATAATCACACCGAAACTCCACAATGCATATCGTCTGGTCGGTTGGTAAATTCATTTGTTTATTTCATAGGTCATGTGCGAATGTGTGTGAATATTAGGAGCAGCCGCTTTAATTCACACTGGGCTCCATGGCTCTCAGGCCCTGACCGTCTGCCCTGTGGCTGTCCGTTGAAAGGCTGCAGTGGAATGAGTGAGTGAGTCAAGCTCAGTCATTTCCACTGTTTATCGATGGGACTTCCCTTTCAAACTTCCCCTTTCCCTACAGCTTGGCTGAACTGGTCGCTCAACACAAACAACACGGCCCAGCGTGTCGTTGAGAGATGACCCGCGATGGGGTCGGTTTTATCGATCATCTTCATCTGCATCCACCGTGGAATCGGCCTTCCCCCCGAACGGCCGCACCTTCACAAGAGCCCGGCAAGGTGTTTCTCCTCGTCCCGCTTTGAAAGCACGTACAATGCCTCCACTTCCTCTGACAGAAAACGAGGAAATTAATCTGTATATATTATGTCCCTGTTCTGAATACAATGTGTACTTTGTCTGGAAAAAAAAAAACAATAAGTACTCAATAAGTACAAGGATGTAATGGGGAGATTAACCCTCCCTCAATGTTCTGTAATACAAACTGACTAACATGATCTTGAAATGCAATGGAATTACTCTCAAGTTCGCCTTGAGTTCTCGCACTCGTAGAAGAAAGGCTTCCCAAAGGCTCCTCGGTGTCTCCGTAGAGGAACCATATCTGATTTTGAGTTTAGAGTTCATTGTCAGGCAAAATGGTTCAATTTGTCAGCTTTCAAAATTTCACACCTACCATGGTGGGTTCCATAAAGAACTAAAAAGGGTTTGCCTATAGGGACAAGCCAAATAACCTCCTTTTTATGAGATTGCAGTATCCACCACGTAACTGCAAGCTGCAACATACCAAGGGAACATTTTTATAGTAAAAAGTCAGGGACAAAGTGACAAAGCACTGTCGAGGCTTGCAGGTGAAAGCTCTCTAGCTGACTAAGACAGAGCCAGACTATACCTGAGCTGCATTGGGGTTAACCCAGACCATTTATGTCAAAAGGTCTTTCAGCCTAGATGTCCGCCCCTCTAGATGTCCCGGTTCTGGCTTTTGCTCACCGTGTATAACCATTAGCACGGGCCTGTGGCTACTTGACGGATGAATTTCGGGCATGTTCCCACCTGTACCCCCCTCTCCCTCTCCCTCTCCCTCGCCCACGCCCACGGAGCAGAGGGAGGCTCCCAGACTGTGGGCCTGGGTGGCAGCTGCAGGGGCAGGGATGGGAGAGCCCCTCTTCAGCAATGTTAATGACTCACAACTGGCACGAGCTGGGGGCCACCGCAGTCCTCCCAGGCAGCCCAAGGAGACATTCTTCTTCTAATGCACAGCAAATGGAGCAGGTTTCCAAGGAGACAGCTGAGAGGTAAAGTGAGAAGGTGGGGGGGGGACTCCATCTCTAATCTTAGCCAACCCCCCCCCCCCACACACACCCACACCCAACTCCACTGTGTATTACTCTATGTGAAAGTGCACATACAGTATGTATATGCATGCCACATATGTAAACATGGACTTTGGGGTGCGGTTCATCTGAAGCCATTAAACGAGAGACCATCTCTGCCATAGAACCTATTGTACACTCAGTGAGCACTTTATTAGGTAGACCTGTACACCAGCTTGTTAATGCAAATATTTAATCTGCCAATCAAGTGCCAGCAACTAAATGCATAAAAGACTGTAGACATGGTCAAGAGGTTCAGCTGTTTTTCAGAAACGTGTTCTAAGCGACTTTGACCATGGAATGATTATTGGTGCCAGACAGGGTGGTTCCTGTATCTCAGTAAACTGCTGGTCCCCTGGGATTTTCATGCACAACAGTCTCTAGAGTTTGCAGAGAATGGTGCGAAAAACCAAAAACATCCAGTGAGCAGCAGTTTTGCGGGCAAAAACATCTTATTAATGAGAGAGGTCAGAGGAGAAGGGCCAGCCTTTTCAAAGCTGACAGGAAGGTGACAGTAAATGGAAAATGCTTTGAGCACTGATGCCACGGATTACCAAAGATTGCCACTGTACACATACAGTACGTATCATTGAGGCAGTAAAACTATCATGTATGTCAGTAATGACAATAACAACAACAACAACAACAACATCATCATTCATCAAAGAGGCAACTGCTGTTACACATAACCCCATTCTAAAACACTGTGCAGTAACTGCGAGTGGAATTTTCAGTCTGGCAAAGCAGGCATTTTTAATGACACACTTACTAGCGTTTACATTGGACTAAACATCAGCAGCGGATGCAGGATTTAAGCTTCGACTACCCCTCAGTCTCAGAGTATATATAGGGTGCGTAGGGAAGGCTGTCATTACACGGGCACGGGACAGTGGTGGTCCAACCCGTCATTATATACATTCTCAAAAAGAAAGAAATAGTCTTGGGAAAAATATAAGACCACAAAAACTGGATAAACTTTCTGAAAATACATCCCCAGCAACCCACAGGCCAGGGTTAATATGAAAGCAAATACAAAGTATCAGTTAATGCTGTGTTGATTACATGTACACACACACAGTACTGTTGATGGTAAGTAGAGGCAGAAACAAGGTCTTAATACCATGGATAACTGACGTTTATAACAGTATACAGGCCAAGTGGGAGACAATGCAGAAATACGGAAAGGCGCTAAACATGGTTAATTTATTTAAAACGCTTCTCTCCTGTCAAGAAGATAATCTACAGGGCTACCCTTCTTTCAGCAGCAGGGCAGTGAGCTATGGCGTCGAAGCTGGCCTTGACCAAGAACACAGATCTAATTTCAACCGTGGAGGGGATAAGAAACATTACATATTCTTTAGGATTTTCTTTGGAGGGGACACTAACAGTAAGAGCAGCTACAACATGATGATATTAGGGGTAACCATTTGGTGTATTCCTAAAGTTAGAGAAGTCCCCCGTGCCCCCCTACCACCCCCCACTCCCCCATGATCTACTGTACGCCCAATGCCCTTGGCATGGCAAGGCAGCGAACCACTTGGGAAGGGATACTTTTTAAAAGCGCCTCTCTGCGTGTACACAAGGCGCCGGGGCGGACACGCGGACCCTGGACCTTGGCTGAGCACCAGCGGCCAGAGCCACGCTGGCAGGGAAACCGTGAGAATCAGGGGGGCGACACCCAAATGTCATCACAGCTGCCGAACTGCCGAGCAGAAAGGCCTAATTACACAAGTATGCACCCCGAGGCCTCCCCGCAATGAAAACAGAGGCGCATTTCACTGGGGCTGCCAGAGCGCGCGCTGTAACGGGCCGGCGTTACGCCGCGTGGGATTATTGTACAGCAGGAACGCTGCAGCTGCTGCCAGACATCAGCGCACGAGCGTGTGTGGGCGGGGATTACTTATCACGAAGTGTCAGTCAGCATTCGCAAAAGTGGATGAAGTAAGAAAAATAAATACAATTATATATTTTTAATAACAATAATAGTCATAATACAATGTATGTTAAAATACAAATGCTATTAAATATAATACTATAATATCCATAATTAATTATTTTTTTATTCATCATGAGACTTAATTAACAGTTAAGTGAGGACGAATACTTTTGACCATATCATAGTGTATTTAAATCAGCCAGTACGCTTGCCGATACGTTTCTTGTATTGACTAAAACACATTCAGTAACAATTATCGTACAGTTAAATTATTAGTGAAGTCATTCCTTGCGCCGCACAAAGACACAATACATTAAATAGGATCCAAACTGTTTTAGACACTTTTCAATTTTCTGTGAAATGCATATTAACACAATGAGCACTGTAAATCGATGAGTTATTTACCAGCGAAACATGAACATAATTCCGGAAAACACACGGACTATTGTCAAGAACAGAAATACCACAATGAACAAATCATTACATTATAGTCTATTCTGGAGGACTTTTCATGCGGATTGTATACAGCGCTCTTCACGGAATTAACTGGAGCTTTAAAATAGTTGCTTTGGACGTTCCAGGCATCTTGCATGATTGGAGTGAATTATCTTTCACTGTACGTGTAACGGTTTTTTTTTTTTTTTTTTTTTTTTTTGAGACAGTCAACGTGGAGTGGTAATAGTTATTTCGGAAATCTTAATAATAATCTTCTGCATCAGTAGATTTAGTGATTGTTGCCAACTGCAAAAAAGACAGTCAGAACGACGCAACCATTTGAAGAATAACCTACGATTTCATACATTTGATCTAGTTTGATTAGCTCAACAGGTTGGTAGGTAACATCATTGTATTTCTTCAGCAAAGGGAACTGCCGGTGTTTGGATTCACCTAAAGCATTCCTCTGAAAGATTATCCATCCTGTGTTTCATGTCGCCAGGAGTCCTGCTTTTTTTGTTGTACATAATTGAAATTAAACATTTTCATTTGCACGCAACATACTGGCTGCTACTGTGGCAGAAAATAAAATACCTCCTGCAGTTACAGTAAGGTGCTTACATACGTGTATACCCTGGAGTAATGATTTCACTGCACTATTGTATAATATATATATATATTTTTTTTTTTTTTTTTGACATAATATAGGTGTCTTGGAAGACAAAACATGTTGAATGATTTTTTATTTCTATTTATTTAATGTCCCATGTAGTGTAGGTTTCAGCATAGTAGAATATACAGTACATTGTAAAAATAGGTAAAAATAAAACCATAAAAATGCTTTCAGAAATAATGAGAAATATCACAATTACTATAAAGACAATTACAGTTAAAAACTAAAAATCAATATTTGTTGTGACCACCCATCACCTTTAACTGCATGACTTCTTAGGTACACCG